>NC_137008.1:1972958-1975458 GCF_032717465.1 Coenobita brevimanus | reverse complement strand
TCTCTTCTCCTTCTCTTCCTCCTCCTCCCTCTTCTTTCTCCTCTCCTTCTCGTCCTCCTCTCCCCTTTTCTTTCCTCCTCTTCCTGCTTTCCTCTTTTCTTTCCTTCTCTTCCTGCTTTCCTCTTTTCTTCTCTCCTCTTCCCTCC
The DNA here is from genome assembly GCF_032717465.1 of Coenobita brevimanus. Taxonomy (NCBI): domain Eukaryota; kingdom Metazoa; phylum Arthropoda; class Malacostraca; order Decapoda; family Coenobitidae; genus Coenobita; species Coenobita brevimanus. Next base: position 1,975,312 of record NC_137008.1, on the reverse strand, counting down.
TCTTCCTCCTCTCCTCTTTCCTTCGTCTCCCCTCCTCTTCTCTCTTCTGTTTCATCTCCTCCTCCTCCTCCCTCTTTTTTCTCCTCCTCCTCCTCCTCTTGGAACGCCTTGAAGAACTTAGGGAATTCCTTGAAGAACTTAAGGAACGCCTTGAAGAACTTAAATTATTTAGCCTAACGAAGCGCAGGTTAAGAGGGGACCTTATTGAAGTTTTCAAAATCATGAAGGGATATGACAACTTAGACGTGAATAAATATTTTGATATAGACCGGTCGAGTCAAACCAGAAGTAATGGCTGCAAAATTATGGGAAAGCGTTTCCAATCCCATGAAGCAAAATACTTCTTCTTTAACAGAGTTGTAAATATCTGGAACAGATTACCCTCGGATACCGCGAACAGTATCTCAATTGAGCCATTCAAAAAACAAAATAGACAAGTCTTTGCACGAGAATCCTCAGCTGACTCTGTTTCTGTCCGAATAACTTGTTTTTATAGCTACGGTACATGTAAGTTCATGCCCCTTTTGTCTACAAGACACCCCGTAAACAACGTACCCGTACTTAGTGTTGCGTCACGATATTATACATTTTTTCAATTTATTCAGTGCAAAGAAAGCAATATAAGCACAGATTAGGATCTGCACAGATAACCCTGAGTTAACGGTCACTACTCTTACTTTCGACCTGTGATGGGCTGTGGATCACTGAGGGTCCCTGTTAGTCAAGTGACCACCATCGGGATTTTTTTAATGTACCAGGGGTCACTGCATCAGGAGGAAACTTGTGTACTTGTCCCACATGGGAGAGTTTCTTGTGTCAGTGTAGTGAACGGAGCTAGGGCCTGATTGACTGCTGCCTACCTCAAAAGCGCCAGGCAAGGCTGCCGCACCACCCCTAAACATCCACACTGTGCAGTGTGTAGCTTCCACGTTATGTCCACAGACTTCCCATTAACTCAATATACCGGTTTATAATGTCATGCCGTAACTATTATTTTATTTGTTTACTTTCTCTTTCAGGTTACTCAATCGGGTAGCTTACAGATAAAGTATTATAGAATGTGACTTTTCCTTTCCAGTGTTTCCTATGAAATTTCCATGTCAGTTTTTCCATGCTGCATGGTGGTTTTTCTCACTTTTTCCTGGAGGGTTTGGTGGTGGTGGGAGCCTTCTTGCTTTACTATCCTTATCCTTCAGCATTTAGAGTTAGATCTTGTAGTCATAGTTTTCTCTGTAACAAGCAGCCTCGAAAGGACCATAAGGTCTGTTGCTGTTTGCTTTCCTATGTAATCCTATGTAATCCTCCTCCTCCTTCTCCTCCTTTTCCTCCTCCTCCTCCTCCTCCTCCTCCTCCTCCTCCTTTTCCTCCTCCTCCTCCTCCTCCTCCTCCTCTCCCTTTTATCTCCCTCGCCCTGCTCTCCCTTCCACCCTTTAAATTCATTGAACACTGCCAGTCAAATCTACATTGCAGATGATGCCCGTCGTTTAGAACACACACACACACACACACACACACACACACACACACACACACACACACACTGTAAGTAGGTACATTATATTCCAATACGTACATGAAGACACACTAACTTACATGACACGCGCATAGCCTGTCTTAATCACTCTTCATTCTCACGCACATAAACGTACACCGGAGTCAACTAATTCTCTCTCTCTCTCTCTCTCTCTCTCTCACACACACACACACACACACACACACACACACACACACACACACACACTATCATTTCTCCCTTCCCACCTACTTACTACATCTCCCCCCTCCTGTACCCCTTCCCCATCCTTCCTCCCCTTCCCCTCCCTCATCCCCTACACCCACTTATCTCTCCACCCTCCCCACACACTTACCACAGCCCTCCCCTCCCCCTCCCCCTCTCCCTCCCCCTCTCGCTCCCTCTCCACAATCACTCCATTCCCACCGCATTTCACGCTGGGTTGGCGACGCTACCATTTGCATGAACTCCTCCCCACTTTCCCTCCCCACCCTCTCCCCTTTCCCCTCCCCCTACTCCTCCCCTACTCGTCCCCTCCCCTCCCCTTCTCCCTCCTCCCCTTCTCCCTCTTACCTTCCACCTCCCTTCCCCACTCATTCATCCCCCTGTTTCCTTTTAATATACTCCTGTCAGGACTCGATATTATAATTACAAATCATAATCGATAAATAGATAGATAGACAGAGGTCCATGCAAGCCTGGGAAAGGGAAATGATCTTGCAAGTTAACTGAGGAAATGTTGACAATACACAGGAAGTAGCAAGTCAGGGGATGATATAGGTAGTGTGTCAGCGAGATAGCATACGAACAAAGCCTAGTGACCATACACACACATACACAC
>NC_137008.1:1965458-1967958 GCF_032717465.1 Coenobita brevimanus | reverse complement strand
CGAGCGTAAAAGTGAGATAGTAAGAGAGTGAGATAAATTTATAGTCGCTGTGAGAGAGACTGGCAATGGCACACACTTCATATCTTTTTCTCACATTTTTCTTTTTTCTCTTTTCTCTCTTCCTTCGCCGAGCAGGAAGCAGGGAAGTTTACGGGGAAGGTCGCCCCTCTCTCTCTCTCTCTCTCTCTCTCCTTTGCTTTTCCTTTTGTCTTTTCCCTCTTCCTATATTGCGTTTCTCCATCTCCTCTCCTCCCCCTCTCCCCTCTCTTCCCCCCTCCCTTCCAGTCCCATCCCTCTGTCTTCCTCTCTTTCATCCTTCTCTCTATTTTTCTCCCTCTCTTTTCTTACTATTCTCTCTCTCCCATGTCTCCATTCTCTTTCTCCCTTCCTCTTTACTCTTGCCTCTTCCTTCCTCTCTTCTCTCCATCATTGTTGTTCCTTCTTCCTTCTTTCCTCCATTTTCTCCCAGTTGCTCCTCTCCTTCATGTTACCTCTTCTCTCCATCTCTCCCTCTTTACTCTTTCTCCTTCCTCTCTTCCTTTATCCTCCTCTCTTCCTTTATCCTCCTCTCTTCCTTTATCTTCCTCTCTTCCTTTATCTTCCTCTCTTCCTTTATCTTCCTCTCTTCCTTTATCTTCCTGTCTTTATCTTCCTCTCTTCCTTTATCTTCCTCTCTTCCTCTATCTTCCTCTCCCTCCCTCCTCTCCATTCTCTCAGCCTTCCTCTTCTTTCAGTTGTTTTGGCTTTCATTCTTCTCTCTTCCTCCGTTCCCTCCTTTTTCTTTCCTTCCCTCTTCGGTATCCTCTGTCTCTCTCTCCCTCCTTCTCTCCTTTCCTCCCTCTCTCTCCCTGCCACTTTCTTTTCTCCAATCCCTCTCCCCTCCTCCTCTTTTCTCTCCTTTTTCTTTCCTCTCTCACCCCTCTCTCCTTTTTTCTTCTTCTCACTCACCTCCCTCTCATCCCCTCCTCTCTTTTCTCTTTATCTTGTTTTGCTCTTTCACACTCGTCTCTTTTCTCCTCTTTTTCTCCCTTCGGTTCTTTCTCCTCTCTTCCCCTGTCTGTCTGCCTGTCTGTCTGTCTGTCTGTCTGTCTGTCTGTCTATCTCTGCCTTTGTGTTTGTCTCTGTCTATCTATCTATCTGTCTATCTATCTCTGCCTTTGTTTGTCTGTCAACCTCTGTCTGTCTGTCTGTCTCTGTGTGTGTGTGTGTGTGTGTGTGTGTGTGTGTGTGTGTGTGTGTGTGTGTGTGTGTGTGTGTGTGTGTGTGTCTGTCTGTCTGTCTGTCTGTCTGTCTGCCTGTCTGTCTGTCTATCTCTGCCTTTGTCTGTCAACCTCTCTTTGTCTGTCTGTCTGTCTGTCTGTCTGTCTGTCTCTCTCTCTCTCTCTCTCTCTCTGTGTGTGTGTGTGTGTGTGTGTCTGTCTGTCTGTCTCTGTCTGTCTGTCTGTCTGTCTGTCTGTCTCTCTCTCTCTCTCTCTCTCTCTCTCTCTCTCTCTCTCTCTCTCTCTCTCTCACATTCTTAGAGGTCGCACTGAGAATATTATGTTCCATTTATGCTCTTCCTCGTGACTAGTTTCTTCAGCCTAGATCCCGTACTCAGGAAGCCCCCTAACACCTTTTTTTTAGCGATTTATTTTCCCAAACTACCCAATAACAGCCTCCCTTTTTTGCTTCTTATGTCTTTCAAATGTGGACGTAGATTGCATGAATAACACACAACGAGGGAGGCCAGGGATGAGGGAGGGGGAGGCCAAGGATGAGATGGAGGGATGGAGTGGAGAGGTATATGAGAGAGCTGGGAGCAGGGCAGTGAAATGGCGGGGGACAGGGCGACATGGAGACGATTTATTTGTGCCCACCCCTTACGGGGTTAAGGCGTCTGGCAATAGATAGATAGAATTATAGAACGGAGCAGAATAGTGAATGGAGGCGATTTGTTTGTGGCCACCCCATACGGGATTCAGGCGTCTGGCAATAGATAGACAGAATTATAAAACGGAGCAGAATAGGGAATAAATCGGTAAGGAAGAGGTGTTAGTAAGCTTCCTAACCACAATTACTGCCCTTCGACAACCCCCCCCCCTCCTTCCCTCTTCCTAAAGCGCTGTTAGTCCTTTCAGACCAGTGACGCGTTCCGGTATTCTTGCTGATCTCAGACTTTTTTTTCAAGGTGTGGAAGAGCCCCCCCCCCAGGTAATGCAGAGGTTAATTAGAGGTGAACCCTACCCCCCCCAGTTCAAAAATTCTCTCTCCTAACATGAATTAAGTCGCAAGGAGATTGCAAAATTCGGAAAATAAATCGGTAAGGAAGAGGTGTTAGGGAGCCTCCGACGTGAATACAGCCTTAGTGTTATATTTTCACATGAGAGAACTGGGCCATTTGTACAACATGGATTTCGATGTTAATGAGTTGTTCGGAAAATAAATCGGTAAGGAAGAGGTGTTAGGGAGCCTCCGACGTAAATACAGCCTTAGTGTTATATTTTCACATGAGGGAACTGGA
>NC_137008.1:1940458-1957958 GCF_032717465.1 Coenobita brevimanus | reverse complement strand
TTTTATTATTATTATTTTTTTATCATTAATATTTTACTTCTTGTAATTACCGGTATTATTATTTGTTTTTATTTTTATTATTATGAAGGTACTAATATTATAATTATCATTATCATCATCATCATCATCCGGACCTCCTTTCCCACCTTAGGGCAGGGTGAGGAGTAGCAGTGTCCAGACAGCCCAAGTTTGCCCAATCCAATGGGCCACGCATCCATTCGCTCATCATTCAAGCCCCCGGAATCCTGGCTTTGTCTGATACGCCAGTAACATTCACAACATTCTGTACCTTCACGTAAACGTATCCGATAGAATCATTATTATTGGTATTATTATTATTATCATCATTATTATTATTGTTATTATTATTATTGTTATTACTGTTGTTTTCTTGTTTTATTATTATTACTTATTATTATTATTATTATTATTATTACTATTATTATTATTATTATTATTACTATTATTATTATTATTATTTTATTATTATTATTATTATTTATTATTATGATTATTTTTATTGAGTCATAGGTGTTAATATTGTCATCATTAACCCTTTCATAACCATCATTTATTTTTTATTCCAATTAACATTAGATTACTTAATTTACCTGAGTGATAAAGGCCTGAGAGTGTTAATTATTCTCTTTAATTAGTGGCTCTCTCTCTTCTCTCTCTTTACTCTTTTTCCAGTGCTCTTTTTAATCTTTTTTGTTTTGTCTTTTACTCTTACGATTTAATATACCTGTAGTTTAGAGTAAGTCACTGGAGCCTAAGAGTGTTAATTATCCGCTTTTATTATTCTCTCTCTCTCTCTCTCTCTCTCTCTCTCTCATATATATATAGCATGTATTTGACTTTCTCTTCCTTTTATCGGGCAGGTACAATCTCTCTCTCTCTCTCTCTCTCTCTCTCTCTCTCACCTGCCTTCGTACCTACCTGCCTACGTATCAATCATTCTATATCTGTCTGTCTGTCTGACACAAGGCTAAATATATTTCCTCCCTCTCTCTCTCTCTCTCTCTCTCTCTCTCTCTCTCTCTCTCTCTCTCTCTCGTATGAAAAGCCAAAGAAACTCCCATTGAGGTCGCCTTCTCGAGTCTCTGTACACGTGTGGCTTTGAGGCATCTGTTTGGTGTTTGTTTGGGCGTGTTTGGATTGTGGTTAGCCCTTGAGAGAGAGCGAGAGCGAGAGAGAGCGAGAGAGAGAGAGAGAGAGCATCAATTAGGGTGAAGGAGTGTGGGGAGCGAGGGAGCTAGATTCCGCCACGTTCCTTTGACGAGAGCAGGCAGGCTGGAACCAACACTGCCTTTTGGACCTAGTTTCACAGCCTCCTCCTTCCCCTCCTTCCCTCCTCCTTCCCCTCCTTCCCTCCTCCTTCCCCTCCTTCCCTCCTCCTTCCCCACCTTCCCTCCTCCTTCTTCTCTTTCCTTCCTTCTTCCTTTCCTTCCCTTCTCCTTCCCCTCCTCCCCTTCCCCTCCTTCTCTCCTTCTTCTGCTCCCTTACACTCGTCCCACTCCTCCCTACACCCCAAGCCCCTCTCCCTCTGTTCTTCTCTCCTTCTCCCCTCTGCACGTTTCCCCTCCCCTCTCCCCTCCCCTACCTTCTGTTGCTCTCCCCTCCCTCTTCTCTCCCTCCCCCTCTTCTCTCCCTCCCGCTCTTCTCCCCTCCGCACCTTTCTTCCTTCTTTTCTCACCTTTCACTCTCCCTTTCTACCTTTTGCATCTCTCACGCCTCTTCCCTCCCCTCTCTCCCTTCTGCTTTTCTCCCCTCCCCTCTGCCACTCTCCCCTCTAGTCTGCACTTTTCCCCTCCCCACTTCCCTCCCTCCCGTCTCCCCTTTCCCCCTTTGCTGCTCTCACTCAAGCCACTCCTTTTGCTTCCCTTCCCACTCCCCCCATCATTACATTTACCTCCCCACTCCACGAATTCCTCTCTCTCTCTCTCTCTCTCTCTCTCTCTCTCTCTCTCTCTCTCTCAGACGTAAAAAAAGAAAGGAAATCGGCCAGGGAACCATGCGAAGGCGGGGAGTAAAGAAAACGGACTGCCTCAAGAATCGGTCCGTAGGGGAAACTTTTTCATTACCAGAGGCGAGACAAAATCAATAACATAAATAGAATGAGGGAGGAGAAGGAGGAGGAGGAGGAGGAGGAGGAAAGAAGAAATAAAAGAATGCTGAAGGAAAGGAGGAAGGAAGGAGAAATTGGAGAGTGGAGAGAAGTGAGGAAACTACAAAAAGACATGGAGGAGGAGGAGGAGGGCGAGAAATGAAGGGGGTTGAGGTGGAAAACGTGATTGACAGGGAAGGCGAATTAAAATGGAGGGGGGGAGGGGGGAGGAGAGGAGCAGAAGAGGAGGAGGAGGAGGGAAGTTGAGAAAGTCAACGGAGGGATGGCAGAGGAGGAGGAGGAGTATAAAGGAGTACAAAGGAAAGCAAACAGCAACAGACCTTATGGTCCTTTCGAGGCTGTTTAGTACAGAGTAGACTATGACTACAAGATCTAACTCTACATGCTGAAGGATAAGGATAGTAAAGCAAGAAGGCTCCCCCCACCTCCAAACCCTCCAGCCAAAACTGGCAAGAAAAAGTGAGAAAAACCACCCCGCAGCATGGAAAAACTGACATGGAAATTTCATAGGAAAGACTGAAAAGGAAAAGCTACATTCTATAATACATTATCTATTAGCTACCAGTATGAATAACCTGAAAGAGAAAATAGTAAAGTACAATGAGTAATCGAATAGGCGAAATAAATAACTAATGCATGTCGCTGTACGGGTACGTTGAGTTGACGGGGCATCTGCGGACACAGTGTGGAAATTGCACAGTGCACAGTGTGGATATTCAGGGCACAATGTGGATATTCAGGGCACAGTGTGGCAGCCTTGCCTGGCACTATTAAGGTAGGCAGCTGTCAATCAGGCCCCAGCTCCATTCATTCCACTGAGACTAGGAACTTTCCCATGCGGGACAAGCAAACAAGTCACCTCCTGAAGCAGTGACCCCTGGTACATTTAAAAAATCCCGATGGTGGCCACGTAACTAACAGGGACCCTCAGTGATCCACAGCCCATCACAGGTCGAGAGTATGAGTAGTGACCGTTAACTCAGGGCTATCTGTGCATATCCTAGTCTGTGCATATACTATATTTGCATTTAATAAATTGATCCAGGCTCTAAAAAACTAAAATAAAATAAAACAGAAAATTATACGTACACAAGTGCTTTATTCAGGAGTAAACATATTAAGCTGGGGGTTGGATGCCAAATACTTATCCAGGCGACCTTTAAAGGTTTGTACTGTATTACAATCTATTACGCTGGAGGGCAATTTATTCCATATATTTACAACTCTATTGAAGAAGGAGGTGGAGGAGAAGGAGGAGGAAAGTGGAAAGGGAAGAAGGAGGAAGAAAGATGTGAAAGGAAGAGAGATAGAAGGAGAGGAGGGAAGAGACGAAAATGTGAGGATTTGACAGATGGAGAGGAAAAAATGAATGAAGAAAGTCAGGAGGTAGAGGAGAAGAAGAACAGGAAGAAGAGGAAGGGAAGGAAGACGAGGAAGTGGTAAAGAAGTTTGTAAGGAAGGTAAGGGGAGAGATGAGGTGAGAGCAGATTTAAGAACAGAAGAGGGATGGGGAAAGGAAAGGAAAGGAAGGAATGAGAGGTAAGGGAAGGGGAGCCCATAGGTAAAATTAGGGCAGGTGAGGGAAGGGGATGCTGATTTACTAATTGGCAGGTGAGCACATATGGTTGTATTACCTGAGGGGCAAGATCAGGTGAAGGAGAGTGTCGCGTGCTTAGTTTCTTGTTCTTGGAGAAGACTTTGGTATAACTTTTCACTGTTCTCAAACCACTTTGAACTTAGTAGTAGTAGTTGTAGTAGTAGTAGAAGTAGTAGTAGTAGCAGTAGTAGTAGTAGTAGTGGTAGTTGTTGTTGTTGTTGTTGTTGTTCTTCTTCTTCTTCTTCTTCTTCTTCGAGAGAGAGAGAGAGAGAGAGAGTCTTGAAGTAAACCATTACTACGCTCACACCATTAATCCAACAACACCAATTTTCACACAGTAATTTCTCATGGCCCCTCCCCACCCCCACCCAAAATCCCAGCTCTCCCCACCCCCTTCTTCCTCCCCCACAACCATTTCTTTAACCTCCTCCCCTGACACTTTCATAGAGGAAGCTTTGATATGAAGCTCCACTGCACTTAAGTCACTACGAAAACATTTACTTACACACAGTTCACTTTTCTGTCTATCCGCACGCCCGCCCGCAAGTAACCAGCCCATCCCGCCCACTCCTTTGCTCACCACCCCTTTTTCTTTACTCCTCTTTCATGTTTTCATTGCGCAGCGCAGTTCACTCGTTTAAATGCGCTTGTTATGTGAGCGCAAAGGTGATGAAAAGCCCCTTAATTTGGACGCAGTAGTAGGTGGTGGTGACGATGATGATGATGATGATGATGATGGTGGTGGTGGTGATGATGATGGTGGTGGTGGTGATGCTGCTGCTGCTGCTGCTGATGATGATGATGATGATGGTGATGATGATGATAATGGTGATGATGATGATGACGACGGTGATGATGATGATGATGACGGTCATGAGGAGGACGATGATGATGATGTTGATGATGATGATGATGATGGGAGAATATGTCGGGTGTCTCTGTAGTATGTGGGAAAGCATGAAAAGAAATATAAATGTTCTCAAAATGGCCGTCAAATAATATGCTTTTATTTTCACCCTTGCGTACTCAGTTTTAACAAGAGAGTGGATAAGAGACTGGGGTTCAAGCTACGCAGGCCCGGGTTCTAAATTGCCTCCTCTCTCTCTCTCTCTCTCTCTCTCTCTCGTAAGTAGCAACGCATTTGGTTACGAAACAATCAAGGACAGTAGATTACGAAACGGCATTACAGTTTTTCCGAGTCGAGTCAATTGTTCGGGATGCCGTATAAGAGCAACATTATTTTTTGGAAGGAAGATGAATCCCTATACTTACTGGAAAGAAAGATGAGAAAATAGGTCTCCAATTCTATCCCTCTATCTATTGCCAGACGCCTAAATCCCGCTAAGGGGTGGCCACAAACAAATCGCCTCCATGTCGCCCCGGCCAGGTCCAAATCAGTAATATTTCCAAGTGACCACAGTAGAAGGATAGAGTAACGATTGATATTTTTACATTCCCAGATATCAGTAAACTCTTGCGCCTGGATAAACAGCAAACACACACACACACACACACACACACACACACACACACACACACACACACACACACACACACACACACACACACACACACACACAGAGTAGGTTTGCACAAGAGTGAGAAAAATCCGTGAAGGGAGTGGAGCCAGGGGAGAAAAAGAAAGGAGGGTGTTGGGAGAATAAGCAGAAGGAAGTTAATGAGAGGGGAGGAAAGGCGGGGAGAAGGGCGTAAGGAATAAAGAGGCGGAGGAAGGCGTAGAGGATAAAGGGGAAGGAAGAGGAATGGGTGCAAAGAGGGAGGAAGCGAGGGTGAGCGTGGCGGGAAAGGGAGGTATGAGGGAGTGGGAAGAAGAGAGACATGGGAAGAAGAAGGGGAGAATAGAGAAGGGGAGGGATGGGGAGGAGAGGACAGGAGGAGGGAAGAGGGTGGGAAGGAGAAATGAGGTACATGGAGGAAGTAGAAGAGGAGGACATTGAAAGAATAAGAAATATGTGAAGGAGATGGAGGAGGGACGGAAAAGGGGAGGGTGGAGGGAAGGGACGGGAAGAGATGGAAGAGGGAATTATGAGAGAGGAGAGAGAGATGGAGAGGGGGAGGAGAGGGGAGGATGGAGGGATTTAAGGAGGAGAGAAGAGAGAGGAGCTTGAGAGGAGGAGGGAGGAAGGGAGAGAGGGGGAGAGTGAGGAAGAGTGGAGTATTGGAGGTAGGGAGAGGGAAAGAGGGGGGGGAGAGGAAGATGATTTAGGGAAAGAGAGGGGAGAGGAAGGAGTTTAAGGAAGGGAGAGGGAGATGGAGAGAGGGGTTGGGTTTAAGGGGGAGAGGAATTAAGGGAGCTAGGGAGGGATTGAGGGAGGGACAGAGGCAGGGAGGGGGAAATTACAGGAGGAAGGTAAAACTTTGAGAGGACCAAGGTAGTGACGTGTGATAGACAACATGGCCGACAAAGGGAAGGGGAGGGGGGGAGGAGAGGCAGGTAAGAGGGAGAAAGGAAGGGGGAAGGGGAGAGGAGGAGCAGGGGGCAGCTTAGGCAGAAAGAGAGAGGGGTAGGGAGGTAAGGGGAAATAAGGGAGGGGAGAACAGAAGAGAGGGAAGGGAGGAGGTAAGGGGGGAGAGGAAGGGGAGACAGGTAAAAGAGGCGGAAGGGGAAGGGGTAAGGAGGAAATGAGAGGAAGGGGGAAGAGGGAGGGAGGGAGGGGGGCATGCAGGTAGGGGGGAAGGAGGGGAAGAGAGGGGGAGGAGAAATGAAAGGATAAGAGAAGGACTTGGTAGTGAGAGGAGGGGGTGGGGGATGGGGGGAGGGAAGTGGAAGGACAGAAGTGGGAGGGAGGGAGTGTGGGTGGGGAGAGGAAGAGAGGTGTGTGGAAGTGGGGAAGAGGGGAGGGAGAAAAGGGGAGGTGTGTGGGAGGGAAGGGGAGGAGAGGAAAGGGAAGAGTAGGATGGGTTACGTGGAGAGGGAAGGGGAGAAGGTTGGGGAGCGAGTGTAGGGGAGGAATATTTGTTGAATTGAAAGCGGAGGGGAGGAGATTTGATATGGAAGAGCAGGGGAGGGGAGGGGAGTTTGAGAGAGGCGGGGAGGGGAGAGGAGGGGAGGAACGTTGGATTGGAAGGGAGAGAAGTTTGGACTTGAGAGGAAGGGAAACTGTGATGCGGAAAGGGATGGGAAGGGAAGTGGTGTGTGTGTGTGTGTGTGTGTGTGTGTGTGTGTGTGTGTGTGTGTGTGTGTGTGTCGGGGGAGGGGGGGCAGTGGGGTTTGATGCGAGAAAGGGATTGTATTATATTACTTAGGTGACCAGACTCTCTCTCTCTCTCTCTCTCTCTCTCTCTCTCTCTCTCTCTCTTTCTCTCTCTCTCTCTCTCTCTCTCTCTAATGACGTACCGCCGTGAAAGCCGAGCAAATAACCCGACTAAATGGACTAGTGGTTAGTGGACAAAGAAGGCGCTTGTTAGAGGCTGGCTTGAAAGGGAGAGGCAGGGAGTGTTTTCTGCCTTTGTGCCTACCTCTGCCTCACTCCCTTCGCCTTCCCTTTGATATCCTGTGCCTACCTTTCGGTCCGACCTACCTTCCTCTTAGTTTACGGTCTATGATTCTCTCTCTCTCTCTCTCTCTCTCTCTCTCTCTCTCTCTCTCTCTCTCTCTCTCTCTCTCTCTCTCATTACTTATTTCACTTCACCCAATTTTTTCTTATATCCTGTCCTTTCACTCGTCTTTCTAGTGTTATCATCCTCCTTCCTTTAGTGTTCCATTCTCTTCTTCTTCTTTTTATTGTCCAATGTGTTTCCAGATATTCCGTCCACTCCTTGTATCATCCTATTTCCCTGCTTCCTGCTTCCTCTCACATTCTTTTCCGTCCTCTTCCATCCCTCGCCTCCCTCCTTGTCTTCCTGTTTCGTGCATTCCCTGTTTTGCTTCTTCATCCTTTGTCTTCCTCTGTTTCGTTTTCTCATCTTCGTATGTTCTTACCTTTTCGTTTTCTTTCTTCCTTTTCATCCCTTCTCATTCCTTCCTTTATTTCTTCTCTACCATCCCCCTATTCCTGTTTTATTTTGCTTTCTCACATCAACTCTCCCCTTTTCCCTCCTTCCTTTCCATTCCTTTCAGCCTTCCCTTCATTTATCTCTCCCCTTCTCTTCCTCTCCTCCATCTTCCCTCACTCTCACTCTTCTGCTTCCTTCTTCTCTCGTGTTTTCCCCTCTACTTCGCATTCCTCTTAAAATCTCTTGATCTTACCAAAACATTTTACTACCTTCCTTCCTCACCCAATCTCTAACCCCAAACATCATCTCCAGCCCTCACTCCAGCCCTCACCCTACACCTCTCACTTCACACTCCCCACTTCACACCCCTTACCTCACGCCCCTCGCCGCTCGTCCCTTACCTCTCACCCTCACCCATAATCTCACATCCCTCACCCCTTACCTCACATCTCACCTCTCACCCACACCCACATCTGCAGTCCTCACCCCACTCCCCATACTCTCATTCATCACCCACCCCTGCACCTACGCTTCTTCCTCCCAGGTCCCCCCCACTCTCCCCACCCCACACCGCAACTCACACTCTTTGGCTCACAGCTCCACCCCATAGATGTCTCCCTCACCCCCCATTTAGTCACACCCTCTCCCTCCTCCCTGACAGTCTTCATCTGTGCCTTACACTTGACAACCTCTTCTTGGTTTACTCTTCTTATCAACTTAGGGAATTGGAGACCACAGTAATATTTATCTCTAACAGCCTCGAAAGGACCATTTAGTCTTTCCTATGTACTTCTTTGTACTCACTCTACATACTCGTATCCCACTTCTCACTCACAGATCTCATCACACTTCCACTTCACCTCTCACACTAGCGCCTCTCATCTAAATTCTTCACTTCGTACCGTGAACTTCAATCCCACAACTCCCAACATCCAGGTCTCATCACCCCACATCCCCACACCTATGTCTTATCACCCCACATCCCCACACCTATGTCATATCACCCCACATCCCCACACCTATGTCATATCATCCCACATCCCACACCTTCAACCCATCTCCATCATCCACAACCCCCCACCACCTCTCAGCCCCAGATCTAAACCCACACATCTGCATCTCTCACACCTTTGACTCTTACCCCCCTCATTCCCCCCCCCACACACTTGGCAGGTAAGGTGGATAGAGGGAGGGAAAAAGTCAGCTATTTCCATCCTACCTCATCACTGCCACCAGCCTGAATTATATCTGATGAACCTACCCCACCACACACCACACCACACCACACCACACCACACCACACCAACCATGTTATTCATAGTTTCCTCTTGTTACCTTGCCCCACCTTGCTTAGCTACGTAATTAGGTTAAGTTAGATTAGGTTAGTTTAGGTTAGGTTAGGTTACGTTAGATTTCTTATTTATATAGTTATCACGTTCTAGGTTGTTATAATGTTCAGTATGTTATTAATGTGTTCTTGTCCGTGGTTATGTTCGTGGCTTGATATTTTGGCCTTGTTGTTTGTTATCTGGTTATCCTGTTCTTGATTATGGTATTTTTTTTCTGATAATATGTCTGTGTCGTTATCCAATTTTGTAATGTGCTTTATGTGGTAATTTCGGATATTCTGGGGTTATCATTGTGTGTGTGTGTGTGTGTGTGTGTGTGTGTGTGTGTGTGTGTGTGTGAGGGAGAGAGAGAGAGAGAAGAGGGTGTCTGACCTCGCCGAAAAGTCTCCCAACCTAAATATAATCAAGACATCGTGGTAATAAGTCATCGAAATGGAGGGGTTAATGTGATATATACGCAAGAAACAGGTAAAGAAAAGACGCTAGAGAGATGTCTTTGCAGAGAGACTAGGTCGTCGACAAAACTATCATCCTTCAATTAGTACTGTTGCCCAAGCCTGAGGAAGGAAAACAGGGCTTTGATGATGGGCAATTAGCAGGCTTCATCAGCTTCGTTGATGAGGCGTGTCGAGGCTTAGATGAGGTAATTAATGTATGGAAGTGACTTGACGGATAAACAAACCTGGGGATGTGTTTTGCGATTATGTGGAGAGGAGAGCACCTCATTCTTTCCTCCCTCTCTTCTCTCTCACCACCCTTCCCCACCTCTCCTACGCCTCTCCTCCTCACCTTGGTATACTGCGTCTACACAAATCCTTCTTCTTTCATAGCTGAAGAGTGTCTAGGTGTGGCCAAAGCTGCTGTATCTTCACAGTGAACGACTTTTCCAAATGGGAATATAGTGCTTCCACAGTTTGCGCCCACCATCCACTCGCTTGATATGCTACCATTTGGCAACTTTACACTGAATGAGAAGTCAGTTGATTCCTTGTAGTTCAGGAAACCATTTACTACTTTGCATGTTACCCATATAATCCAAGAAACTTCCTGTTGTTTAAGATGTTCCAACCAGAGAGCCCTTAAGGGTTTATAGTCAAGGGTTGGTTGGGTATTATTAGTCTTCTCACGTAATGCGACTCAGGTAAGAACGACCGGCCATCCTTTTTTGTCTGAACTGGGTGTGGTGGCCTTGAACCCTTACGCTCCTGATGCTGCAGTTGAGGATGTTCATGGAGACAGGTCAACATTCTCTTCACTCTTGCTACTCCAATACCTATACTCACCTGAGAGAGTGTCCGAACCAGACGGGATAGATAATTCATTAACCTTTTCAAGAGGCCTCCTTTGAGCTGAAGGAAATATTCTAGACGTAGCAAGAGTACGGTACGGGAAGATTAGACTTTGTGAATATTACATGCTGAAAGTGAGTATTAATGTTGACAGGCCTAGTGAACTAAGTATTCATTGTCCTAAAATGTACTTAATTTCACATTGTGCCATCTTCAGCCTTACGCCAAAAATAATTAAGCCTTTTTCAGTATTCTCAGTTCAGTAGATCATTTAGCACGTAAATTAGAATGTTACAAAGAACTTTTTTTTTTGTACACCTCCGAATCTCAAATGTTAATGTCATTATTATAATACTATTTTTGGGGGGGTCTATACCCTTTTTACTCTAACTTGGCCTAAACTTGACTTCTCTCTCCTTTGAGTACTGAGTTAAAACAAGCGATTAACACTAGACTGTAATGCCTGTCAAAAAGAAGTGCTCAGGGAAAGATGTAGAGCCATTTTATTTTCTTATTCTGCCTCTGAACAACGTGAAAGACGCTGGAAAAGGAGAAAAATCTGGGCCAAGTTAAGATAAAAGGACTATAGTGTGTATTATTTGTTGCTAGAGTAATGCTTATGTTCTTTATTTTCATTACAGGTATGTGGATGGGATTCAGTATCTGCCTGGCCAAATGAATCGTGCTGAAGTAAGTAAAGAAGTTCAGCATCACAAAAATTACTTCACGTCTTTACTGCTGCATCCAGACTTCTCAAAATACATTACTCAGCCTCTTGAAGTCCTGTATCACCTCACAAAGTACTTTATTCATCTTATCTTAAAGTAGTTTCAAGGTGCTCAGAGTACTTCATGTAGAACCTCTTAAAGTACTTGTCACATCTATCAGAGTACTTTATTTAGCACATCCCATAGTACTCAATTCATCATCTCTTAAAGCCCTCCGTTTACCACACCTCAGAGTACTTTCCATCACATCCCTTAAGGCACTTTATGTAGTACTCTTCACAGTACTTTATTTAGCACCTATCAGTTCATTCACTTCCCGCCTTTCAGAGCACTTTATTTTTTACTTAACATCCTTCATAATACTTTACTAAGCCTCTCTCAATACTTTTACTTAACACTTTTCAGAGGTATACTTTATTTAGCACCTTTCAGAGTATTTTTACAGCTCTCATTTATTTAGCACACTTCTTCCCACCCTAACTCTCACCCCACGCTCGCCCTCACCCCGCCCAAACCCTCACTCCGCCCCAGCCCTTCACCCCGCCCAAGCCCTTCACCCCGCCCAAGCCCTTCACCCCGCCCAAGCCCTTCACCCCGCCCAAGCCCTTCACCCCGTCCCAGCCCTTCACCCCGCCCAAGCCCTTCACCCCGTCCCAGCCTTCACCCCATCCCAGCCCAGCGTTATTAAAGTGTATATGTAGGTTGAATTTCGGTGCCTGGCTCTCCTAGTTATCTTCCTTCCCCATGCACACTCCCTTTCAGTCTCTCCTCCATTCATTCATTCATTCATTCATTCATTCTTTTGTTCCAGTTATTCATTTGTTTATTTCATTCATTCACTCGTTCGCTACTTCCTTTTCATTCTTTCATTCCTCATCATTTACATATTCCTTCCTCCCTTCCTTCCTTCCATTCTTGTTACCTTCCATTCATTCATTCATTCATTCATTCATTCATTCGTTCTTTCATTCATTCATCGATTCATTCATTCAGTGCCTCATTTTTTGTTACTCCATTCTACATTCATTCATTTCTCTTTCCCATGAACCCCATTCTGCATTCATTAATTCACTCTTTCTTCCTTCACTCATTTTCTTCATTCATGCATTTCCTTCTCCATTCACACTTTCTTTCTTTCCTTCATTCCTGTATTCATTTGCTCTATCATTCATTCATTCCATCTTTTATTCACCTATTCCCTCATTTATTCCATGCATTCACTTTTATTCATCCATCCATCCATCCATATAGCTCATCATTCACTCTTTTATTCATTACTTCATTCATTCAATCAACTATTTACTTTGTCCTTTGTTCACTCTCCAATCATTTATTCACCCTTTCCTTCCTCCTTTCTTTCCGTCCTTCCTTCCTTCCGTCCTTCATTCATTCATTCATTCATAATTTCGATCATTCATTCATTCATTTATTCAGCCTCCCTTCTTCATTGATACCATTCATCTAATCCTTCCTCCCTCTGTTCACTCATTCATTCACTGACTCATCCATTCATTCACTGAGTAACTCCTTCAGTCATTCACTTACTCATTACTCTCTCTCTCTCTCTCTCTCTCTCTCTCTCTCTCTCTCTCTCTCTCTCTCTCTCTCTCTAGTTACCTATACCTTTACAGAATAGCATAACTTACACGGTTTTTATTCGATTTAGACCAAACTTGGTGGGAGGGTTGAGGGTAAACTAAGCAAGTAGCGAGTCTATTTTAATAACAATAGATAATAGATCAAGGCCACAGATAATAGTCAATTTTCGACCTCAGTGTGTGTGAACGAAATAATTGAAGTGGCTCTTATCTGATTTGGACTGAACTTGGTGGAAGGGTTGGGGATCAGCCAAGGGGTTTACCTATTGTTTTGTAGAACAGGAAGTCAAAGGTCAGGGTCACGTAGGAAGGTCAACATGAACAGTTTTTAACCGATTTTGGCCAAACTGTGTAAAAGGGTTCAGGGTATGACAAGGATAGAAGGATTAGGTCATAAGAACAGTTAGGTACAAATCGAGGTCACAGGGAAGGTCATTCAAGGTCAGAGGGCAGGATCAGCTTGGTTTTAATCCGATTTGGACCAAACTTGGTGGAAAGAGTGAGAGTTAGTCATGAATGAAGTTAATTGATTTTAAGAGCAATTAGTTTAAGGTTAAGTCCACTAGTTATAGATTTTTTTTTGAGTGGAGGACATTTGTAATATGGTGTATGGATTATTTTTATTTAATTTATTTTTTCCTTCCTTCTTTTCATCTTTAGAAAAAAAAAATCTCTGGGTAAAGTCAAATATTCGACTCTTAAACCAGTTGGTGGGTGTTGGTGGAGGTCTTTCCTCTTTAGTTTACCCTTGGACAGAACTTAAGGTGAGACGGAAGAAAATGAAGAAGAAATTGAAGAAAATGAAGAGAGAGGTAATTTTTGCATAGTCCCAATCTTACCAGTCAAAGCACCCGCAAATATTCAGCGTTACGTCCTGGTCTTCACTTGTAATGTTGATTGTACTGGGACAAGGGCGTGGATTTTGGTCTAAGAGGCTGACTGGTCGAAATAAGGAAGAGAGAGGGAATAGCGATATGAATGGAATGGGAGAGAGGGCTGGGACGGTGAGGGGAAGGGGGACTGAGGGGTGGTAAGGGAGAGAGTAAGGGAGTGAGAGAGGGAGGAAGGAGAAGGCGTGAGAAGAATAAGAGAGGGAGGGAAAGGGGTTAAAGTGAAAGGGGATGGCTAGGGAGAGAGTAGGTAAGAGATAAGGAAGGGTGAGCGTGAATGAGGGAGGGAGTTGGGAGAAGGGAGAGGGTGAAGGAGGGAGGGGGATGGGGAGAGATGGGGAGCGAGGGAAATGGAGGGGGAGGAGATTCCGGGGAGCAATTTTCTGTGTGACTTGTTTGAGAAGTTTTGTGTCATCTTAAAATTATGGGACGGCACAGAATAGAATGGAATATAGTGCTTGCCATGAAACTTTGCCAGAGAGAGAGAGAGAGAGAGAGAGAGAGTCTGTGTGTGTGTGTGTGTGTGTGTGTGTGTGTGTGTGTGTGTGGGCGGAGGATAGTCTTTTGTGTTTATGTATATGTGATGCATCTGTGTGAGTTTATATTTGGTGTATATATCCATGAATGAGGAGAATGGGCCTGCCTCTGTGTGTGTGTCGGGGAAGGGGGTAGAGCAGCATTGTGTGTGTGTGTGTGTGTGTGTGTGTGTGTGTGTGTGTGTGTGTGTGTGTGTGTGTGTGTGTGTGTGTGTGTGTGCGAATGGTCGTAATTGCCAGTAAATCATATATATAGAGGGTAGAAATGCATCATAGCCCCCATCCCTTACCCTTTCCATTTCCCCCTCTCACCCTCTTTCCCTCCACTCCCTCTCACCCTCTCTCCCTCCACTCCCTCTCACCCTCTCTCCTTCCACTTCCTTCCTCACCCTTCTCTCCATCTCCCCTCATCACCCCTCCCTCCACACATTCTCCTTACCCCTCCCGTCCCTACCATCACCCCTTTCTTTCCCCCTTCCACTGCCACTCATCCCTTCCTCCATGACATAAACCAAGCATGGGAAATATTCACCGAAAAATTTAATGAAGTGGTAAAGTCATGTGTGCCACTACGTAACAGACGTCCAGCTGGAAATAGTAAACCAAAGTGGTGGTCCAGTGAAATAAGAAGTAACTTAATAGCCAAAAAACAGGCATACCATAAATATAAAGCTACACAAAATAATGATGATAAATTACAATACGATAATCTACGCCGCACATCGAAAAGACTTATTAAACAAAGCAAAAGAGCACTGGAGATCCACATTGCTAATACGTGCAAATCAAATCCTAAAGAATTTTACAGTTACATTAGAAAGAAAAAGGTTATGACTACATCAATAGGTCCTCTAGAAACAAACAATGGCAAACACACTGAAAATGAGGTCGAAATGGCAAACATTCTTAACGATTACTTTGCGTCTGTTTTTACAGTAGAAAACACCACCAGAAACCTACTGTTACCCACAAACCAAGCAAATAGCACAGTCCTTAGTAACTATGCTATCCATAATAATGATATCCTTTCAGCCATAAATAGTACGGACATAAACAAAACCCCTGGCCCCGATAAAATATCACCGAGAATTCTCAAAGAAGCAAAACATGAGTTACTGCTGCCACTCTCTGTCTTATTCAATAAATCATTAAGTACTGGGAAAGTTCCACGCGAATGGAAACTAGCAAATGTAACACCAATTTTCAAAAAGGAAATGAGTCGCACGGGAAATTACAGACCAATCAGCTTAACATCAGTAGTGTGCAAGTTAATGGAAAAAATCATAAGAGATAAAATAGTTAATTATCTAGAAGAAAATAATATAATTAAAGACTCGCAACATGGATTCAGACATCGTCGTTCATGCTTAACTAACCTACTGGACTTCTTCCATGATGTTTACAAATCATACGATGACTCAAGAGCAGTAGATATAATTTACCTCGACTTTCAGAAAGCATTTGACACTGTCCCTCACAAGCGTCTCATGAGAAAAATAGAAGCACATGGAATAAAAGGAAAGACGCTAAAATGGTTACAAGACTGGCTGTCAGACCGAAAACAGCGAGTTGTGATAAACGGAAAGGAATCCAAATGGCGTAATGTGATCAGCGGTGTTCCCCAAGGCTCAGTACTTGGACCAATACTTTTTATTATCTATATAAATGACATTGATGAGGGTCTAAATTGTAAAGTATCCAAATTTGCAGATGATACTAAAATAACCAGTAAAGTCACTTCAAAATTACAGTGGCAGCAGTTACAAAATGACCTTAATACTTTAGCAAGCTGGGCAGAAAAATGGCAAATGAAATTCAACACAGAAAAATGTAAAGTACTTCATATTGGAAGTAACAATGTCCATGCAAATTACAAAATGAACAATATTCAGTTATCAAGTACAGACAGTGAAAAGGATCTTGGTGTGACAATATCAAAAGACCTAAAACCAAGCAAGCAGTGTACCGATGCGGTAAAAATTGCAAACAAGCTAGTGGGTTTTATTGGAAGAACTTTCGAGTTTAAATCGGAAAAAGTCATACTTGCCTTGTACAACTCGCTAGTGCGCCCCCATCTTGAGTATTGTGTGCAATTCTGGTCTCCGTACTACAGAAAGGACATTGAAAAATTAGAGAAAATTCAGCGAAGAATCACAAAAATGGTACCACGACTTAGAAACAAACCATATGAGGAACGCCTTGATGAACTTAAATTATTTAGCCTAACGAAGCGCAGGTTAAGAGGGGACCTTATTGAAGTTTTCAAAATCATGAAGGGATATGACAACTTAGACATGAATAAATATTTTGATATAGACCGGTCGAGTCAAACTAGAAGTAATGGCTGCAAAATCATGGGAAAACGATTCCAATCCCACGAAGCAAAATACTTCTTCTTTAACAGAGTTGTAAATATCTGGAACAGATTATCCTCAGATACCGTGAACAGTATCTCAATTGAGACATTCAAAAACAAATTAGACAAGTATTTGCACGAAAATCCTCAGCTGACTCTTTTTCTGTCCGAATAACTTGCTTTTATAGCTACAGTACATGTAAGTTCATGCCCCCTTAGTCTACAAGACACCCCGTAAACAATGTACCCATACATAGTGTTGCGTCACGATATACATTTTCAATTTATTCGGTGCAAACAAAGCAATATATGCACAGATTAGGATCTGCACAGATAACCCTGAGTTAACGGTCACTACTCTTACTTTCGACCTGTGATGGGCTGTGGATCACTGAGGGTCCCTGTTAGTCAAGTGACCACCATCGGGATTTTTTAATGTACCAGGGGTCACTGCTTCAGGATGAAACTTGTGTACTGTCCCACATGGGAGAGTTCCTTGTCTCAGTGGAGTGAACGGAGCTATTGCCTGATTGACTGCTGCCTACCTAAAAAGCGCCAGGGAAGGTTGCCGCACCACCCCTAAACATCCACTCTGTGCATTGCACATCCACACTGTGCACTGTGCAGTCCCTTTTTATCTAAGACACCCGTCCTATATACTTTTCAGTCTCCCCAGCGCAAAGAAAGCAATATAAGCACAGATTAGGAGCTGCACAGATAACCCTGAGTTAACGGTCACTACTCTTACTTTCGACCTGTGATGGGCTGTGGATCACTGAGGGTCCCTGTTAGTCAAGTGACCACCATCGGGATTTTTTTAATGTACCAGGGGTCACTGCTTCAGGATGAAACTTGTGTACTGTCCCACTGGTTTATAATGTCATGCCGTAACTATTATCTTATTAGTTTACTTTCTCTTTCAGGTTACTCTATCGGGTAGCTTATAGATAAAGTATTATAGAATGTGACTTTTCCTTTCCAGTGTTTCCTATAAAATTTCCATGTCAGTTTTTCCATGCTGCATGGTGGTTTTTCTCACTTTTTCCTGGAGGGTTTGGTGGTGGGGGAAGCC
>NC_137008.1:1927958-1932958 GCF_032717465.1 Coenobita brevimanus | reverse complement strand
GAAGGGATGGTTGCTCTCCACCACACTTCATCAGCAGGCAGTCATCTTCTTTATACAGTCATTTCCACAAAGAGAACGACAGGAAATAGTGTGTTTGTCTTGTTCATTCATCACTTTCCCAGGTGACACACTCATAATCAACACACAATTTTACTTATCTTTCTGACACACGCCTCTCTAATGGCTAAATATGTTGATCTGGCGGTAACTGGAATGAAATCCTGGAGTACTCTCGTGCTTTAAATGGTTATGAGCGACGGCATGGACACTGTGGCACTTCTGTCTCACTCTGAGCAGAGAAAAAGTCTTGTGGTGTGAGCTGACATGAAATCTGGAGTTTTCCTTAATCGTTGGATATCTAAACCATCACAAGACAGAAAGATATTATTGAGACGATAAATAATCCTCCAGTGGGCAAGGGTTAACGTAAATGAAAATAATAGAGATCCCGTCAGTGTTCTTGAAGCATCACACGATTACCAAAACACACAGGCGGTACAAGCTCAGTGTATAGGGATGCTTGTGTAATGTATATGTTTGGGCTAATTAGAGTATAAAGGTGAGAAGCCAGCATATATCAAGTCACACCCTTGAGATGGAGGGATGGAGTGGAGTGGTCTATGAGAGAGGGAGATGTGGGCTGGGGGGAGGGCAGTGAAATGGCGGGGGACAGGGCGACATGGAGGCGATTTGTTTGTGGCCACCTCTTACGGGATTAAGGCGTCTGGCAATAGATAGACAGATAGACCCTTGCGCTCACCCATACAAAGTGACAAATATAGTAGGAGAAATGCTGATGACTATTACCATTATGTGATTCAGTGTTTTCATGTCGGCATATGCTTTAAAAAATAACCTACTCCGGCTTAAGCTATTTTTCTACGTCAAATGCAAGTTTTTAGCATTTTTAATTAATCTCTTTCATTAAAATTCATAGGTATATTTAATTAGGTCAGATTCCCACATGACACTGTCCTGTGGGTATGTTCAAAGGGAGGAGAACCAACTTTAACTAAATTCAATGCACAACGAAATCATGTTGGCGAAAATGTGTGTAATTTAGAGCTGTTGTGCTGCGTTTATGTACACTCCAAGCTGAAGCTGTGTATAAGATTGGCTGTATATTCCTTTGCCTTCTCTCGTACAGTACCAAGCACTTCACAACCAAATCAGAGTGAATACTGAAAGAAAAAGATAATTGTTAACTTCTGGATGCTTCATAATTTCTCCTGTTCTACTGGGAATGGACCTTCATATAGACTTCTCCTAATCGTGTACTTGTTTTCGCGGTTTCTGAGCCCCTCCCCCCCCCTTTCCCTGTAAGTCCGGATGCCATGTTCCCGAAACTACAAGTAAACTTTACAAGCAGTGACAAGGGACAGCTTCTCGTATTGTGAACAAGGTTTGGGAGGGGACTTTGAGGAGAGGTATAGGTATGAGTCTCCGCTGCATTATCATTATACATATTGGACAGTGACGTTAGTAGCATGTAGTGGAATAACTTTGACAACAGTTCTTTGAAAATAAATGATTCCCACTGCTTTTGTCAGTCTGAGCCACTAAATGCAACAGGTCAGGCCTGGAACCGTCTCCCTCTGTCTGTATTTCCTACTTCCTATGATCTCCAGTCTTTCAAACGCAGTGTGTCCAGGCATCTCGAGATGGACGGATCTTGAATTTGGCTCTCTCTTTTTTTTTTTTTTTTTTCTTGGAAGGAACGGTTTGCGGGCTCCTGGCCTTTGGTTCCTTCGTCGTTGCATAAAAAAGTAATACGTATTGAATATCATAGTGCAAAGGAATAGTTACCAAAGTGATACGGAAATTCACTATCCAACACCACTCATCTTTCTTTCTTCACTACCTCCCCCTTCCCTTCATTTCTTCCCTTCCCTTGCCTCCCTGTTCTCCATCTCATTCCCTTCCTCGGCCTGCCTCCTCTCTCTGTCTCCTTCCCGTCTCCTACCTCACTCCTCTCCCTCTCCTTCCTCTCCCCTGCCTTATACCCCTCCCTCTCCTTCCCTTACCCTCCTTCCCTCCTCTCCCTCTCCTCCTCCCCTGTCTCTCTTCTTCTAAGGGTCCTTCCTCTGCCAACAAACTGTACAGCAAGCGTCGTGTAATGTCCAAGGAAAATAAGATTCTGTGTAAATCCTTTGAGTGTTCATAGTAATTATATCAGCTTTCATGATCCATAATCCCTGACAAGTAGGAATCTCCCACAGGTAAACAGAGTCGTAAAGAACCTAGGTGACATTCTGATCAACAGTGGATTAAACACATGAATACACACTGATTTCACACACACACACACACACACACACACACACACACACACACACACACACACACACACACACACACAATTCGTAAAAACCTAGGTGACGTTCTGATCAACAGTGGATTGAACACACGAATACACTTTGAATTTACACACTCATAACACACACACACACACACACACACACACACACACACACACACACACACAATCAAAGAACACCCCCCCCACCCCCACACAATACAAATCTCCAAACTCTGTCCACGTTTCGACAAATACCGAACGACCAACTTTCATCAGGCGTTGCATTCATTCAGTGAGGCAATGGAGCGTGGGGTGAGGTAGAGGAGCGTTTGTTGTGTGTGGGGCGGGAGGGCATGAAGGGAAATAGGCCATGAAGTGTTTGCAGAACTGACGTGCGCGCTTGTAAAGGGATAATGATGGTGAAGGTGGAGGTGGTTGGTGGTGTGACGTGTGTTTTTGTAGTCACTAGTAATATTGGTTAAATACTCTTGCTACTACAACTGCTGATAACAATGCAATTAAGGGCAAGTACTGTTATCATCACTGTTAAAGCCTAACTACTATTTCAACCATTGCCAAGACTGCTACTGTTACAACCACTATTAATACTGACTACTACTACATTCACTGTTAGGATGACTGCTACTACAACCACTGTTAATACTGTTGCTACTGAAGGCTGTTAAGACTGCTACCACTACGGCTACTGTTGTGTATGCCACTACAATAATTCTGTTAGAGGGTAACTCTAGAATATTATGGAAGTCACGAAGAAGTGCTCTGGAAAGGATGTAATGGCCGTAGTAATGTCCTTTTCAGCCAGTGAGCTATGTGAGATAAGCTGCAATAGGACGAATGTCTTGGCCAAGTTAAATTGAATGAACTAGAGTACACCATTTACCCCCTCATGTTCGAGGCAACTCTAGTACTCTACTTCAACATCAGACACACGATTTTAGTCAGTTGAGTGAGTCATAGGAGCCTGAGAGTGTTAATACAGCTGCTACTTTCACCCGCCTAGTCTCCCCCTCGTACCCACACAATAACGAGTTGGTTTAATGAGGTTAATTGGCAGAATTGAGGAAGATTAACGTTGCCAGAACCGTGAATGTTTTTATGATCTTTGTCTTAATTTTCCTTTGCCATAACTTACCCTGTAGTAGTAGTAATAGTCGTACTAGTAATGTAAACACTATCTTTTTCACTTCTCTGAGTGGTGATAGTTTACGATAATTGCATGTGTAGTGATAGTCTGTATACTCTACCCTCTTGCAGGCATCTCAGAAACTGCTTCAAGACAAAGATCCTAGCACGATGTTGGTTCTCAAGAAATAATGAAGATCCAGTTTCTAGAGTTTTCTTATGTACAGGATTGATAACGTAGAGAGAGTGTTTTCTGTCTGGGACATTTGAGTGGTCTTATTGTTACTGTTCTCTCTCTCTCTCTCTCTCTCTCTCTCTCTCTCTCTCTCTCTCTCTCTCTCTCTCTCTCTCTCTCTCTCTCTTTACCTTGACCTTATCTATCCATCCTTAAGTGGGGGAAATAGGTCATGATGATGATGATGACGACGACGATGATGATGATGATGATGATGATGGTGTGGCAAGAGAAGAGGGTAAGGATTTGCATAAAGATGATGATGATGATGATGATGATGATGGCGGCGATGATGATTATGATGATGTGGCAAGAAAAGAGGGTAAGGATTTGCACTCTCCACTTGGCCTGCTTTGCTTTTCCGTGCACCGTTTCAAGAATTAGGTACCCGTCGTGTTTTTCTTCCTTCCTCCTGTCGTATGTTTGGTCTGTACGAAATTGGTGGGAATACGAAATCATACTGTGAAATTGAGCACTAAATTACGAGGGTGCAAGGGTGAATATGTAGTTTTTATCCTGGTAGCAAATATTTTCGTGTCGTTTCATTTCTTATAGTTGTGAGTCTTCCAGTTTTTCGTTTAAGCTGTTTTTCCTCTCCTTCCCCGAATCCACAAAGTCGTAACACATTCCAGTCTTTCACTTAGCCCTTTCTCCCTCTCTCTCACCATGTTGCACTTTCCACACACTCGCCTTCCCTTCAACACTTCGTTTGCTATGTTTCACACTCCGCCACGCATCTACACTTCTGTTTGTCTTTCTCACTCACCCCTTCCTCTCTCTCTCTCTCTCTCTCTCTCTCTCTCTCTCTCTCTCTCTCTCTCTCTCTCTCTCTCTCTCTCTCTCCCCACAGTGCTCTCCGGTTTGTTACCTCTTAGTTGACTCGCGTTTCCCTTTTTATCTTCTGTTTCAGTTGCCCTTTGCCTCAGAACCACCAAGCCATTCCTTCCATCCATCCTTCCCTCCATCCTTCCTTCCACGCTCTGTAACCTTCTTCATCCGCCTTTCTCTTCCCCTCTGCACTCACCCCTCCGTTTCGTCCCACATCCCTCTCTCCCCTCGCCACTCTCATCGGTCTTTTTTTCCTTTACTTGTCATTCCTCTTGTATTCTGCTCCACCTCTCTTTTCTCTTTATCCTTCACTCTCTTGGCCTACTGTAATTTATCGCATTTTATTCTCCTACTCTTCGCTTAATCACCCATGCTCCTTCCAGACACCCCCACCCTCCTCTCCATCTCTCTTTTCCCTCACCTGTGCCTTCCTTCTCTCCTTCACTTCATCCACTCCACTTTCCGTCACCTTCACAAACCCTCCACCTACATATA
>NC_137008.1:1912958-1925458 GCF_032717465.1 Coenobita brevimanus | reverse complement strand
AGGGAAGGGTGTTAGGGAGCTCGTGATTGGACTCCCACATTTTCCCTTCAGTCCTGCCAGCCAATCTCGCTTCTGGTCATGCAGGAATATACTTGAGCACTTCACAGGGGATATTACCCTTTTTTGATGCCGCTACGAGCCTAATTACAAAGCGGATGGACAGAGATGGAGAGTGAGGACGCTGCGGCCAATATCTGCTCCAAACCTTCAACAATATTCACCACACATTTACCTGATTTAGTGAGCAGTGTTGGTTTTTCGATAAGTGCATTATTATTATTTTTTTTTTATTATCTGTCTGTGCCTGCCCATGAAAGGTTTGGGATAGGTTTGGGTTATTATTATTATTATTATTATTGTTATTATTCCTCCTCCTCCTCCTCCTCCTCCAACTACTACTACTACTACTGCTACTACTACTACTACTACTTCTATTATTATTATTATTATTATTATTATTATTATTATTATTATTGCTGTTAGTGCTATCACATGCATATTGCACAAAAGGAGGAAAGAGACGAGGAAAATGTTGCTCATTGCACGTATATATATTCCCTCTTAAACGGCCACCCTTTCGCATCACCATAACTTTCTCCCAGCTCACTATCACCACTCTCAGCTCACCATCACCACACTTAGCTCACCATCACCACACCCAGCTCGCCATCACCACACTCAACTCACCATCACCACCCAGCTTACTATTACCACACCCAGCTCACCATCACCACACTCAGCTCACCATCACCACACTCAGCTCACCATCACCAAATCCAGCTTACCATCACCACACTTATCTCACCATCACCACACCCAGCTCACCATTACCACACTCAGCTCACTACCACAGTCATCTCACTCTCACCACACAGCTCATCATCACCACACTCATCTCACTACCACACTCATCTCACCATCACCACACTCAGCTCACTATCACCACATTCAGCTCAGCTCACTACCACACTCAGCTTACTACCACACCCAGCTCACCATCACACTCAGCTCACTACCACACTCAGCTCACTACCACACTCAGCTCATCACCACCACCACCACTGTCCAACACACACACTTATAATCATACCCTCTTGCTTGTACCTCATCTCAGATTAGTCACGCCTCGCTGCTTAAATCTCCAGGTAGAATGAAACCGGAAAGGCGATTACCTGTTAAAGCGTGCCTTAATTAGCAGGTGAAATGGAGGCTTTGAGTACGAATTACATCCCCACAAAGTACTATCTTTCACACTGTACTATTGACCAAGATAGTGTGCTTATACTGCTGTAGTCTGTTTATGTTCATCTGCCAAGAATCCATAACCCCGTTCAGCTCAGGTGGTGGGCAGGTGTAGTCAGATTAGAGGGTAAATTTGGCTAGTAACCAAGGAGACTCATTCCTAACTTATAACTTGTTCTCACCGAATATCAAGGTGTTAGAGTTGCCCAGTTCCCTCAGATGAAAGAAAAATCGATTATAATTCAGCCTGTTTCTGTTGCCAAACGCCGCATCCTGTGAGGGGTGGCCTAGACATAATGACCTCCAGGCATCTCTCTCCCTATTCAGTAACGACCTCTCTCATCCCATGATACACAGTCCTCCCTTATATACCTTCTTTCTCTCTCTCTCTCTCTCTCTCTCTCTCTCTCTCTCTCTCTCTCTCTCTCTCTCTCTCTCTCTCTCTCTCCACCTTGAAATATACAGTACGGTACACCAATATTCTTAGAGCATATATCACAGTTCTTTCACCCTACATCCCTTCAGGTAGTGCATCCTAGAGCCTACAACACAATACTGAAGCTTTACATCACCTCAGAGCTTCATATGACACAGCGAAGCACCAAACCTGCTTCGAAACATACAAGAAACGGTGAAAAGAAACGTGTGCAATAGTGTTACCTCGTGAAATATATGACTGGATGCACATGTAGCAGAGAAGGGCCAGACAGGAGGTAGAGGGAGGAGAGAAATTTGCAGGGAAAACGTGGCAAAGATTGGCTTAGTCAAGGAATTCGTGGAGAAGGTTGGGGGAGGCCTTTGTTCAGCAGTGGACTTGTAATGGCTGATGATGATGATGATGATGATGAAGATGAAGGTGATGATGATGAAGATGATGAAGATGAAGATGATGATGATGATGATGATATGTAACCAAATGTAGCGTTTTAGATAACCAAATGTACATGTGACCTAGTGTACATTTATCTGTTTGGCTTTCTGTATCTATTTATCCCCTGACGCCGGATCCTGTGAGTGGCTACCAGAACAAAGTGACTGACCTCTAGGCGTTTCCATCCCTCCTCAGTAACGACCTTTCTTCCCACGACGCACCACCCTCCCGTATTGGACCTGTGCCTCTAAATATGTACATAAATAGTGTACGTACAAAGATGGCGTGCATCCCCGTAGAGTTGATGTAATGTATATAGATGAACAGAAGGCATATACTGTAGTGTCTTTTGATGGAGTTCCCTTTGTGGTACCCTACTCTCTGTGGGTTGGGTGGGGGAGTGTGGAAGGAGGGGGAGGAAGTAGGTCATGAGGGAGAGGGATGAAGGAAGGGAGGGAAAGGAAAAAAGGCAGGGGAGGAGAGCGATGAAAGGACGGAGGAAGAGGGAGGAGATACAGAGACGTATGAAAGGAGGAAGGAGAGGAAAGAGGAAGGGAGGGGAGTTACGGAAAGAGGAAGAGGAAGAGGGATGAAGTTAGGAGGGGGAGAAAAATATGGATATGGCTGGGAAAGAAAAAGGCCTACCGTGTTAGTCTCTCCGACAAAGAGTTTGTTTTCACCCCAGTTTGTTTGTTTGTGTGTTTGTTTGTCAGCAGGATTACTCAAAAACTAAAAGAGAGATTTGGACCAAATTTGGTGGGTAGATAGCTCATGTCCCAGGGAAGAATCGATTAACTTTTGGGACTGATCCGGATCGTATGACAGATTCTGGATCCGGAATACACTTTCTGTGAAACCCTAATCAATGATGAGAGAACCTAACCCATTATGAGGAGTGGTTTGGAAATTACGTTGCCCTTGTCGGTGTGATGCGCTCCACTGAGTGCCCCTCTAGTGGAAGTTTATGAGATACACCACACACACACACACACACACACACACACACACACACACACACACACACACACACACACACACAGAGTCTGTAAGTAAAATATTAATCAAGAATACACGAACAACTTAATGCGGAAAAAAAAAGCCACAGACAAACACTCAATAAGAAAAAAAACAGAGAGAGAGAGAGAGAGAGGGAGGGAGAGAGAGAGAAATATGGTAGTGAGAAAGTTTGGACGTAGTTCAGGGGGACGGGAGGTGGGTGAGGCAGTGGTCACCCTCACATGTTCTCACTTGGGTACGTATATATCTTTTTTTTTTTTTTTTTAATCCTTCTTCATCCTTTATTTTATTTTTTTGTTGGAAATACGGTTGAGAGAGAGAGAGAGAGAGAGAGGGAGAATTACATATGTACAAATGGTAGGTTCACTTTCTCTCTCTCTCTCTCTCTCTCTCTCTCTCTCTCTCTACACACACACACACACACACACACACACACACACACACACACACACACACACACACACACACACACACACACACACACACACACACACACACACACGAAGAACTAGCACATACTCCCTCTCTCTCTCTTGTTTACACACACACACACACACACACACACACACACACACACACACACACACACACACACACACACACACACACACACACACTAGGGTCTCGCGTTACCAGAATCAAACAGCTGAAGACACACAGAAGGATAGTCCCCGCCCTCTCACTCCAGCTGTTTGTGTGTGTGTGTGTGTGTGTGTGTGTGTGTGTGATCGGGCTGTTTCTTCATCTTATTGCACATGTCTTTTCTGCAATGTTTTAATTTGTGTTTGCTGCTTGATATTTACGTTGTGTGTGTGTGTGTGTTTGTTTGTTTGTGTGTGTGTGTGTGTGTGTGTGTGTGTGTGTGTGTGTTTGTAGAAACACATACGTACATACACATATAAACCTCAAGCCAATGTATCGTCACAGTAAATACAATACCTTTAATTAATTACGATATTCTTAAGGCAGGTACGAAGATCTGTATTCTCTGTTAAGGAAGCTCCGTAACACCTTTTCCTAAGCGATTTATTTTGCTCTTTTTATCCCCTCAAATAATCATGATATTCTTAAGGTATGTACAAAGATCTGTATTGTCTGTTAAGGAAGCTCCCAAACACCTTTTCCGAAGCGACTTATTTTGGTTATTACACCTTATATTAGACAATTTCCCGTATTACCGTCGGGTCAGGAAGCTCCCTAACACCATTTTCTAAGCGACTTATCTTGCTTATTACACCTTGCTGTCCTTCTAGAATATGGTGCATCAGTGCTTGTAGGAAAGTGTACATACTGTGAACATTGATTAACTTCCTCAGGGACCTCAGATAGATAGATAGGTGGATAGACAGATAGATGGGTGGATAGATAGATAGATAGACACATATAAACTTCATTCTCAAGTTAAGCCTATGAATTATACCAGTAATCCACACTCAAACGCACGCCGCTGCACGTGTCAGAAAAAAAAAAATCTGTATGCTGATTTTAGATGCAAATCCATTGAGCTGTTTTATCATTCATGTTAAACCAACGTAACCTTTCAACGAGGAGGCTGTCGCTCATGAGGTTTGAAGTATGCATGTGTGAGTTAATCTGGCCGCGCATCCCGACGTGGCCGTGATCACAGTATCGATAAAAAAAAAAGAGTTTTGGTGAAGATAGCGAATACTTAGACTGATATGACTGAAATTTGTCGTTAATGTCAAGTGTTTTTTGTGGTACTGATACTTTCCTTGCTTCCCAACACGAACTTGACTAATAGATAAAAAACAGATGCGGGTTTGGAAGATATCGATTGGTCTATTACCGATATTTGTAGTTAAAATCAAGTGTGTTATTGATATTAACCTCCTCAGTTCGCAGCGTTAGTTTTCCTGTTGCCTAGTTGATATACAGACTACGTTCTTCAAGTATAGTAGTGATTTTCTGACAGTGGATGGATTAGGAGAATTGTATATAACGTTTTCCATTCTAAACGCGCCCCCTAAACTGCATAAAATTGTTTGCAGATACGAAAAGTAAGTGAGAAATTTTGTTTTAGAATAAGGAGTTAGCAGAGATTGTGGAATGATGATGATGATGATGATAGTAAGTTGAGAATGCACACAGTTCTTGAAAGTGTGTGTGTGTGTGTGTGTGTGTGTGTGTGTGTGTGTGTGTGTGTGTGTGTGAAGATAGTATGGTTGGTAAAGAGAACGCATTGGTGAGTGGTGATACGGATGAAGGTGTGGTTGTTCCTTTGGTGGTGGTAGTTGTGGTGGTGGTAGTTGTGGTGGTAGTGGTAGACCGAAATGGGAGTGCATTGACAAAAGTTGGACTATTGTTTGTGGTACCAATGTTGATAGTTGTGGTAGGTGCGTGTGTGTGGTGGTTGTGATGGTTGGAATAGGAAGCGTTGTGGTAGTAGGTAGGAGGAGGGTTGTGGTCTTGGTGATTGTGGTTGGTGAGATTGTGGTGGTGATCATTAACCCCCACCTGGTCGGCTCAGCTCTATATTATTCAGTTTTATTTAGAGACTTAGGTTGTAGAAAGTAGGGTGTGTGGTGGAAGTGGTAGCCAGTAGGAGTGGTAGTGGTGTGGTGGTAGTAGTTCTGGTTGTAGTTTTGGTGGTAGTGACAGTGCTGGACATGTATGGTGGTAGTAGTGGTAGTTGTAGTGATGGTTATGGTAGTAGTGGTGGTGGTAGTAGTAGTAGTGGTGGTGGTGGTAATGGTGGTAGCTTAGATGGTGACTGGTAGTGATGGTGAGAGTGGTAGTTATGGTAGTGGGAATGGTTGTAGTAGTGGTAAAGGTTGTACTGGATGTGATGATAGTGGTAGTAGTTGTAGTATTAGTGGTAGTACTAGTGGTAAATATTTTGATGGCGATTGTGGTAGCGGTGGTACTGGTGGAAGTGGTAGTTGTGGTACTGGACTTAGCAGTGACCGTAGTAGTGGTATCAGTAATGGTAGTTGGAGTGTCTGTAGTATGGTAGATGATAGTTGTGGTTGTGGTAGTAGGGTCATTACTTGTTATAGTGGTGATAATGGTAGTAGTAGTAATGGTAGTGGTAATGATAGTGCGAGTGGTAGTATTGATGATGGTAGTTCTAGTATTAGTAGTAGTAGTGGTATGGTAAGTCTGGTATTGGTAGTGGTAGTTATGGTGGTAATGGTGATGGTAGTGATTGTAGTGCCAGTGATATGGTAGTGGCGACAGTGGTAGTGGTAGTAATGGTGGTAGTGGTGGTAATGGTAGTTTTGGTATTAGTAGTGGTAGTAATGGTGGTAGTGGTAGTAATGGTAGTAGTGGTGGTAATGGTGGCAATGATGGTAATGGTAGTTGTGGTATTAGTAGTGGTGGTAATGGTGGTAGTGGTGGTAATAGTAGTAGTGGTAGTAATGGTGGTAGTGGTGGTAATAGTAGTAGTGGTAGTAATGATGGTAGTGGTGGTAATGGTAGTTGTGGTAATGGTGGTAGTGGTGGTGGTTGCGTGCGAGTTTCGTCAGTGACACATTAGTTGCAATCACAAGGGGGGTGGGAGCTGGGCGTGGCTAGATGGGGGGAGATGGGGGGCAGTGGAAGGGGGGGAAGGAGGGGAGAAGTAAAGCAGAGGGAACGAGAAGAGAGGGGAGACCAGAGTAGGGGTGAGGAGAGATGGGGAAAAGAGTAGAGGGGAGAAGAGAGCAGAGGGGAAAAGAGCAGAGAATAGGGGAGAAGAGAGCAGAGCAGAGGGGAGAAGAGAGCAGAGCAGAGGGGAGAAGAGAGCAGAGCAGAGAGGAAAAGAGCAGAGAAGAGGGGAAAAGAGCAGAGCAGAAGGGAGAAGAGAGCAGAGGGGAAAAGAGCAGAGAAGAGGGGAGGAGAGAGCAGAGTAGAGGGGAAAAAAGAGCAGAGAAAAGGGGAAAGGAGAGCAGAGAAGAGGGGAAAAGAGCAGAGAAGAGAGGAGAAGACAGCAGAGGTGAAGAGAGGAGATAGGCAACAGGAGGAGAGAGGGATGGAGAAGGAACGACAAGAGAGAGGAAGATGAGAGGAGGGGTGAGGAGAGATGGGAAAAAAGAGAAGAGGGGAGAAGAGAGCAGAGGTGAAGAGAGGAGACAGGCAACAGGAGGAGAGAGGAAAATATAAGAGGAAATTGGAGTATGAGAGAAGAAAAGAGATTAGGAAGAGGTGAGAGGAGGAGGAGGAGGAGAGAGGAGGAGGAGGAGAGAGGACGAAAGCACAGTAAGATGAGGAGCGGTGGGGAAAAGAAGAGGGAGAAATGGATTAAGGTAGAGGTGAGGAGACGACAGAAGGAGAAGAGAGGAGGAGGAGGAGGAGGAGGAAACTGGAGTGAGTAGAGAAGATGCGGAGGGGAAGTGAGGAAACAGAGTAGGGGTAATGAAATAAGAGCAAAAGGAGATTGAGGAGAGGCTTAACCCTTCCATTACGTGTAATCGTCTTTAGTCTGAAAATAATCGCCTAATTTATACCCAGAATAACTAGAATAAATAACTACTAATGGTGTTTCGGGAGATTATTTCTAACACTTTTATGCTAGGACTCCCCCGTAACCCCTTCCCCCCCCCAAGGGACCTCCTAAGCTGAAAAGGATATGGTGTAAGTTAGAATAATGTGCTAAGAATGTTCCCAGGCTTCTCTGTAGCCATAATAATAATAATAATAATAGTAATAATAATAATAATAATGATAGTAGTAGTAGTAGATTAACTCCTTCACTGTGATTTTTTTTTATTTGTCATTGGTACCCCAGAGATATTAGTCAGGGAGATGCTCTTGAAGTGAAAGGGTTAATGAAGGCCTTATCAATCCTCTCAAGTTTGACAAGTCTCTCGTTAGCTCAGTATAATCGTCTTGAGGTTTGCAAGAACTAGAGAAGACGCCATTGGATTGAAGGTATTATATATATGGAGACGAGAAGAAGGAGAAAGTTAAGAAAAGTGAAGAGGAGAGGACAGGAGGACTTTAGGAAGCGTGTGTAGTGATGAAGAGAAGAAAGGAAAGCGTGGACTAAGAAGGATAATTTTTACGTAGAAAGGAAGGAGATGATGAGAGGAGAGGCCAAGAAAGATGGTTTTATGTAGAGAGCAAGGAGATGATGAGAGGAGAAGTACAGAGGAAGAATTTATAAGAGGAATTAATGGAAGAAATGCGAGAGGAAGGAAGAAGAAGAGAAGAGAGGCAATTCTGGATAGCGAGGGAGTGGCTGCAGCTGTAACAGAGAAGATCCAAGGAGTACAAAGGCTACAAAGACGAAATATGAGGAAGAAATTGGAGTAGATATTAAAGAATTGGAGTTATAGGCAGAGAGTAACGATGATGGAAGTAATTATTAACATTCTCAGGCTCCTGTGACTTCAGAAACTCTCCTGGCGTTAGATGGAACGGGATGCAAGAGTTATCCGGATCATGAGAGGGGTAAAGAGGACTGCTGAGGATAAAGAATGAGGGACTGTGGCGGAAGGTGGATGACTGTGTGTGTTTTTTTGGCTGTGTTTGTTCAGTGTTTTTACGTTTTTTATTTTTATGTAGTGTCGTGTCACCTTACTGTTTTTTTTTTTTAATCTGAAGCCAAACAACTATTTTTACTCCGTGTATAAGTCAGTGTGTTTGTGTCTCTCTCTCTCTCTCTCTCTCTCTCTCTCTCTCTCTCTCTCTCTCGTAACCTTTCTTGATTGGCCTTCGGGGAATTTTGTGGTTTATATTGATTGGTAAATAACCTAAGCATAAAGTAAAGGGAGGGTGGGGATGGGAAAGGGTAGGGAGTTTAGGGGGAGAGAAGGAAGAAAGGGTGGGGAAGTAGGGGGAGGGGGAGAAGGGAGATGGGGTAGATAAGGTTGGGGAAGAGGGAGGCGAAGTGGTGGGGAGGGTAGAGGGGAGGGGATGACGAAGTGGGGAGTTTGAGGGAAGGGATGACACGAAAAACGAGGCAAGGGAAATTGATTAGTAGTCGATGTCTTGTCCTGTAGTGTGGGCCTTGGCAGGTAATGACAGGGACCAGTACTCTTGTTGGTTCAGGAAGCTCCCTAACACCGTTCTCGTAGCGATTTACTTTTGGATATGGCTGGTTATCTTTTTACACCTTATCAATGCAGCCTTGGTTTAATCACGCTTGTTCTAATGCTGTCCGCAACAAGGAGAAGGCCTACAAAAGGTACCGGAGCCAACCCACCCCTGAATCACATCATCTTTACGTTTCTGCCCGGAATCGTGCTAAGTCTGTTCTTCGCTCTTCTAAAAATAATTTCATCCATACTAAATGCTCTCAACTCTCCAACTCGAATTCTTCCCGCTCCTTCTGGCATCTTGCCAAAAATCTTTCTAACAACTTTACCTCATCATCCTTCCCTCCTCTTTTCTACTCTGATGGTTCTGTAGCTATTTCTTCTACTGATAAAGCAGATCTCTTCGCACAGACTTTCTCCTCCAATTCTACCTTAGACGATTCCGGTGCTGTTCCTCCATCACTTCCCCCCTCTGACTTCCTCATGGCTGACATTAAAATTTCTTCAGTTGATGTATTTTCTGCCATCACTGGCCTCAGTACTAACAAGGCATATGGGCCTGATGGGGTCCCTCCTGTTGTTCTCAAGAACTGTGCTTCTGTGCTTACACCCTGCCTAGGCAAACTCTTTCGTCTTTGTCTGTCAACTTGTACCTTTCCTTCTTGCTGGAAGTTTGCTCTCATTCAGCCAGTCCCAAAGAAGGGTGACCATTCCCAACCCTCCAACTATCGTCCAATTGCTATAACGTCCTGTATTTCAAAAGTTTTCGAGTCAATTCTTAATAGAAAAATTTTAAGGCATCTTTCCTATCACAACCTTCTTTCCGATCGTCAGTATGGGTTCCGTCAGGGACGCTCCACTGGCGATCTTCTCACCTACCTTTCAGACTCCTGGTCATCCTCCTTTCGGGACTTTGGCAAAAGCTTTGCCATTGCACTTGACATCTCAAAGGCTTTCGATCGAGTCTGGCATAAATCTTTAATTTCCAAACTGCCCTCCTACGGTTTCTATCCTTCTATCTGTGCCTTCATCGCTAGCTTCCTTTCTGGTCGTTCTATAGCCGCTGTTGTAGACGGCCATCGTTCTTCTCCTAGATCTATCAACAGTGGTGTTCCTCAGGGCTCTGTCCTATCACCAACTCTCTTCCTTTTATTCGTCAGTGATCTTCTAAGCTGTACATCTAACCCTATCCACTCATACGCTGATGACTCCACCCTTCACCTTTCCATTCGGTTCCCGCAACGCCCATCTCAACAGTTACTTCAACAAACAAGGGATGAGGCTATGGCACACCTAATGTCTGACTTGGCTCGTATCTCTGACTGGGGTAAAAATAATATGGTTGTCTTTAATGCATCTAAGACTCAGTTCTTATCAACCCGACAAAATCTTCCACAGGTATACCCACTAATGTTTAATAATATTCAGCTTAATCCTGCATCATCCTTGAACATGCTTGGGGTTTCATTTACTCGGGACTTATCTTGGAAAGATCATATTACATCTCTTGTAAAATCTGCTTCCAAGAGATTGGGTGTGCTAAGCCGACTCCGCTCTTTCTTTACCCCTGCGCAATTGTTGACTCTATACAGGGGTTTTATCCGCCCCTGTGTGGAATACAACTCTCATGTGTGGGGAGGCTCCCCACATACAGCTCTTCTCAATAGGGTGGAGTCAAAGGCTTTTCGTCTCATTAACTCTCCTCCTCTTACTGACTCCCTTCAACCTCTGTCTCTTCGCTGCACTGTTGCATCTTTATCTCTTTTCTATCGCTACTTTAATGGTCACTGCTACTCTGAACTGTCTGCTTGCATTCCTCCACCTCTACGACGGGCGCGTAGCACCCGTCTGGCAGCAAACTCTCATCCTTTTTCTGTCCAACTCTCTAATGCAAGAGTTAACCGTTACTCCCAGTCTTTCATTTATGCAACAGGTCAGCTCTGGAACTGTCTCCCTCTGTCTGTATTTCCTGCTGCCTATGATCTCCAGTCTTTCAAACACAGTGTGTCCAGGCATCTCAAAATGATCGGATCTTGAATTTGGCTCTATATTGTATTTTGTTTTTCTCTTGGAGGGAACTGTAATCTGCGGGCTCATGGCCTTTGGTTCCTTCTTCCTCGCATTAAAAAAAAAAAAAAAAAAAGAGTATGGGGATAGTAGAATGATGTATATAACATGGAGGACAGCAAGGTGTAAGAGCAAAATAAGTCGCTTAGGAAGACTCCACATCTCTTCTACTCATTTTCCTCAGCTGGCCAATATTCCTAAGCAGAGAGAGGCTTCGAATGTGTCACTGCTTATAAGTGATGCTGTCTGATGTGATGCGCCGGGAGGAAACGAGTCGGCTATACCCACAGTGTGAAGCGGAGACAGTACTTTTGACGCTGACTGTACCCCACCCTAGAATTAATAGGAAGAAATTAAACTCCAGTCAGATTAACACTAAGATTACGGTCTCTCCATCTTGAATGATAGTTCCAGGAAAACATTTACGCTAGGATATAATGCTAGTCACGAAGAAGTGCTGTGGTTAATGCTGTAGAAAAGTAACATCCCTTAGCAGATATAAGCGGCAAAAGGACGGAGATCAAGGCCAAGTGTAAGTGAAAGGACTGTCGTAAAGAAACACACAAATACATGACTGAGGGTGAACCGTTGTAACCGTAGCGTGACCGTAGTGTGACCGTAGCGTGACCGTAGTGTGACCGTAGCGTGACCGTAGTGTGACCGTAGCGCGACCGTAGTGTGACTGTAGAGACCGTAGTGTGACCGTAGAGACCGTAGTGTGACCGTAGCGTGACCGTAGTGTGACTGTAGAGACCGTAGTGTGACTGTAGCGTGACCGTAGTGTGACCGTAGCGTGACCGTACCGTGAATGTTGCCGTCAGCTGTGCCCTCCATTCCCTTGATTAAGCTAGTGTCCACGATGTTCCTTGTGTGTGTGTGTGTGTGTGTGTGTGTGTGTGTGAGAGAGAGAGAGAGAGAGAGAGAGAGAGAGTGGGAGGGAGGGAGGGAGGTGAAATATTAAAATCGCCCTAATGGTCCCTGAGTGCAAAGTCGAGATTGCCTTCCCACTTTCTACTCTTTATCCTTAGAGCTTTCTCACCAGGATTTTCTCTAGAGCTTTCTCACAAGGATTTTCTCTAGAGCTTCTTCACTCCAGGATATTCTCTAGAGCTTTCTCACTCCAGGATTTTCTCTAGAGCTTTCTCGCAGTAATATTTCCCGCAAAGCTCCTTCACTCTTTATGATTCTCTCTCTCTCTCTCTCTCTCTCTCTCTCTCTCTCTCTCTCTCTCTCTCTCTCTCTCTCTCTCTCTCTCGCGTCTTTAATTTTTCTAACTTTAATTTTTCTATCTTTTTCTGTCTTTAATTTTTCTATCTTTATTT
>NC_137008.1:1900458-1905458 GCF_032717465.1 Coenobita brevimanus | reverse complement strand
GGAGAGCCAGCGATGCAAAA
Source organism: Coenobita brevimanus (assembly GCF_032717465.1). NCBI lineage: Eukaryota > Metazoa > Arthropoda > Malacostraca > Decapoda > Coenobitidae > Coenobita > Coenobita brevimanus. The sequence continues at coordinate 1,905,438 of NC_137008.1, read as the reverse complement.
AGTTGAATAATCGAGTGCATGCAGAATTGTCAAAAGAATACCCCCCCCCCCCGCTAATTTACCTCCTGGGATGACAGTGCCCCTTGTGGGTGTTCTGGGGGTCCCTCAGATCGAAACCCCACCCCACACCGCTGTTGTTTGTCGGTGGGTGGGAGGTGAAGGATGAGGTGTGGGGAGTGTGGGGAGTGTGCACCTTTGATGGAAGATTTGGTGATGTGATGGGAAGAATTGGAAGCATTTTGGCCTGTGATAGAGAGAGAGAGAGAGAGAGAGTAAATGGACAGACAAATAGACAGACATGTTTGCTTAGGAAATGGGTGGGGAAAGGAGAGGATCAGTGAGAGACTTTTTGTTGGAGAAGAAAAAAGCTGATACCAAGACACAAGACAGATGCGCAGATAGATAAATAGATAAAGAATAGATAGCCTAGATAGACATAACAGATAAAGAGCTGATAAAGAGAAAGACTGATAGATGTAATAGGAAACTCGTGGCCCCCCCAAAATATATATAAATGATGACGTGACGTTATTATAAAAAATTTTCTGAGTTGCGTCCTTAAGAAAAATAACTTAGATATGTATTAATTATTTTGCTTTTGGCTTTGAGTGAGGATTGATAGGACTTGGCTGTGCTTGACTGTGTGGTTCGTAGCCTTGTTGTGTATGCTGGTGACCCTTGCATGCTCGGGACAGCTCTAGAATTTCCAGCTAGCGCGCCAGAGGGTTTTGTTCCGAGTAGTCGCAGGATTCAGAGAGAGAGAGAGAGAGAGAGATGGAGGGAGGGAGAGAATTGTGTGTTCTCTCTCTTTGTCTGGCCAAACTTTATCTGATCTCAAAGGTGATGATGATGATGATGGTGATAATTAGACAGATGCACAGACAGACAGGTGTAGTGATGAATGGATAGGTGGATAAAAAGATTCAGATAGATAGATAGACAAATGGATAGAGAGAGAGATAGAAAATATACTAAGAGATAGATAGATTTTGCACGTATTTCCCACTCATATATTTCGATGTATTACAAAATTGAAAGAAATATATGAATTTTACCTTCTTTTTTTTTGGATTCATATTGCTACCGATTTTTAGTTTTTTGAGGGTGAGTAAAATAACTAAAATACATGTATATATATATGGATTTTTAATGCATATGCAGATTCGAAGGGTGGCTGATGTTTTGCATATAAATAAAACCAGACTCCATACGGGTAGGTAGGTATAGGGGGAGAGAGAGAGAGAGAGAGAGAGAGAGAGAGAGAGAGGCGGGTAGGTAGTAGGTGGATAGGTAGGTAGAGAGAGAGCGAGAGAGAGGTAGGCGGGTAGGTAGTAGGTAGGCAGGTAGAGAGAACGAGAGAGATAGAGAGAGAGAGAGAGAGGCGGGTAGGTAGTAGGTGGATAGGTAGGTAGAGAGAGAGCGAGAGAGAGGTAGGCAGGTAGGTAGTAGGTAGGTAGGTAGAGAGAACGAGAGAGAGAGAGAGAGAGAGAGAGAGAGAGAGAGAGAGGCGGGTAGGTAGTAGGTGGGTAGGTAGGGAGACAGAGGTAGGCGGGTAGGTAGACAGGTAGAGAGAGAGAGAGAGAGAGAGAGGGAGGGGTGGGGCTAGGTAGGTATGTAAACAGAGAGAGAGAGAGAGAGAGTGTGTGTGTGTGTGTATGTAAATACAGCCATTGTAAGACAAGCTCCCAGTTTTTACTATTTTCACACGTCTACGTATCCCTTCAGTACCTCTCTCGCTCTTTTTGTATTTCCGGGTCACTTACGCCTGTAAATAATTCTCTTTAATATGAACCGTCCAGGAGAAGAATGACAGACGTACCTTGAGTGTATAGGCAGTGGAATAAGAGTCGAACTTTTCCCTTCGATTGTACAGTTATAGACAAGAGTATTTTTCACAACTACACTTCTTTCACACAAACCTGGCCCAGATTTTCGTCCCCTTCCTGCTTATTTCACGTAACTCAGTGGCACAGGAAGACGGTACAACGGCTCCTCATCCTTTCCACAGCACTTCTTCGTGACTAGCATCATACTCTAATGTTAACCCACACAACGCAGCGTTCAAGATGGAGAGATGGTAATTTTAGGCCGAGTTAGATTAAAAAGGGTATATTAAAGATTCCAGCCTTTCCAACCTGCTTATATTCAGGTGATTTAATTAACCTGGGGAGCCGTACGAACTGGAGTGGTCAGGTGGCCTCCGTATACTCCTTAGATGCAGGAACGGACATTATCATATTAAAAAGGGTTAAGGAGAGAGATTTGGTACGTTTCTTTGCTCATGAAGGTCCGTACTTTCGTAAGGTAAGGACTCTCCCTAAAACCTTTTCCTAAGCGATTTTGTTTTGGATATGGGTGGTTAAGATTATTTTGTACCTTATGCAGAGTATGGCAGTATTAGAATGATTTAAGCGAAACCAAAGACGATAGTAACCAGTAATAAGCAAAATAAATCGCTGAGGAAAGGTTGTTAGGGGGCTTCCTTAATCGAGCAGAGTACGGGACAAAAAATCTGCCTGTTTGATAGGGTGAGGTGGAGAGGGACGCCTTCACGTGGTGGCACTGATGTAGGTGAGTGTTGTCAGTGCCTGGGTATACTGACGTCCCTTAACTCCCTCCCTATCCCCGAAAAGGCGGATGGTGGACCGCAGGGGAGGGGAACTTCAGCCTGCAGTCTACCAGGTTCACATTCAGAACTGCTAAACCGGGTGGAATGTAGGGGGGGGGGGAATTAATGTCCTTGCTCCACAGGGCAGTTCGGTTCCACATTTCCACTCTAAATGAAGTTGTTTGCAGTTCACAGAAACGAATCGAATTAGTTGCATTCAGCTTGTTAATCAGTAGTTGTCAGTGCAATTTATCGTTGTTAAAACCAGTAGCGATTGTAACCTAACTAAATCAAATGTGCAGTGTTACCTAGATAGATAAATTGTGATGTGCTGTGTTAGATAGATAAATTGTGATGTGCTGTGTTAGATAGATAAATTGTGATGTGCTGTGTTAGATAGATAAATTGTGATGTGCTGTGTTAGATAGATAAATTGTGATGTGCTGTGTTAGATAGATAAATTGTGATGTGCTGTGTTAGATAAATTGTGATGTGCTGTGTTAGATAGATAAATTGTGATGTGCTGTGTTAGATAGATAAATTGTGATGTGCTGTGTTAGATAGATAAATTGTGATGTGCTGTGTTAGATAAATTGTGATGTGCTGTGTTAGATAGATAAATTGTGATGTGCTGTGTTAGATAGATAAATTGTGATGTGCTGTGTTAGATAGATAAATTGTAATGTGCTGTGTTAGATAGATAAATTGTGATGTGCTGTGTTACCTAGATAGATAAATAAATAATGTGCTGTGTTACCAAGATAGATAAATTGTGATGTGCTATGTTACCTAGACAGATAAATAAATAATGTGCTGTGTTACCAAGATAGATAAATTGTGATGTGCTGTGTTAGATAGATAAATTGTGATGTGCTGTGTTAGATAGATAAATTGTGATGTGCTGTGTTAGATAGATAAATTGTGATGTGCTGTGTTAGATAGATAAATTGTGATGTGCTGTGTTAGATAGATAAATTGTGATGTGCTGTGTTACCTAGACAGATAAATAAATAATGTTCTGTGTTACCAAGATAGATAAATTGTGATGTGAAGTGTTACCAAGATAGATAAATTGTGATGTGCTGTGTTACCTAGATAGATAAATTGTGATGTGTTGTGTTAGATAAATTGTGATGTGCCGTGTTAGATAGATAAATTGTGATGTGCTGTGTTACCTAGATAGATAAATTGTGATGTGCTGTGTTAGATAGGTAGATAAATTGTGATGTGCCGTGTTAGATAGATAAATTGTAGTGTGCTGTGTTACCCAGATAAATATATCGTAATGTACTGTGTTAGATAGATAGATAAATTGTGATGTGCTGTGTTAGATAGATAAATTGTAATGTGCTGTGTTATTTCTTTGTTATTATGGCATGTAAACCCTCTCATGGCCGGGATAAGTCTAGCGTTTTATTTCACCTAACAGCACACTATTTTATTAACCCAAGAGCGAGTCGTAGGAGCCTCACTGATGGTCGGGGTAACTCTAGTATTCTATTTCAGTGATTTAGTCAGCCGAGAGTGAGTCATAGGAGCCTGAAAGTGATAGAGGAAACGTTAATTGGATTTTTACCTTGATTTTTTTTTTCCTAGTGACATCTTTGCAAATTAAAACTCTACCTCGTCTTTAATCCACATCAATGATAGACGATTTTCCTGTGCTGAGAGTGAGTTATAGGAGCTTGAGTGTTAATACTGGTACCACTAACCCTCTCATGATTAGGGCAAGTCTGATGTTTTATTTCATTTAGCGCCACATGATTTATTCCCCCCAGGTTTTTCAGAATTTGGTGGTAGGTCGTGGCGACCATCATCCACTCACTTGATGTAGTGCTGCCTACTTCTTCCTTAGCCTGTATCATTCTTTTTCTGTGCCTGCACTCCTCTCTTACTCTTTCTCCCATCTTTCCTGTCACTTCTTATTGCTTTTCTTTCCTTTACAGGTGGCTTTACAGTGAGTGACAAGTCAAATGGTTTCCTGTAAGCCAAGAAACCATTTACAACGCTGGGTGGTAACCATATAACCAAACCATACCTGCTTCCTACGTGTTAACAAGTGGGTTGGTGGAGGGTTAGTGCCCCTCCCCGTAACACAAATAACTCAAAGTCAAATGGCCACCCCTTACGAGATTATGGCGTCTGGCAATAGATAGGTAGATAGATAGACAGTGAGTACTGGAGTCTGGAATTGTTGTATTGGGAGAACCGGTGAATTTGCTTGGAATTAGCCTGGCATTAGTTGTAATTTGTGACACTTTATATGGATTGGTGAGAATTTACTATTACGAGTGGGAATTAATAGCGTCTGGTGAGGTATTTTTTCTGTTGAGAATTTGTGTTTTGTTGTGATGTTTCCAGGAGGAGTTTTA
>NC_137008.1:1872958-1895458 GCF_032717465.1 Coenobita brevimanus | reverse complement strand
AGGGAGAGTGAGAGCTGGACTTACCCCTTTCCTATACTGGCGATGTACGAACGGGAAAGGGCGTCTAAGTGGAGAGTACCCACATACGCATGTGAGAGTGGACGGGTTGTATTGACTCTCTCTCTCTCTCTCTCTCTCTCTCTCGTGTAGATATGAAAGAACACACTACCAGCACCTTAAATGTCCGCCACTGTACGACCTCAAACCCTGGATTAGAGGTACAGGCATCACAAGACGAGTACATTACAACTGAACCACCGCGGCTCCATGTTATTTCTATTTCACCAAAGATCCATAACCCCTTTTCAGCTTAGTTCATAGCCATGTGTAATCAGATTAGAGGATAAGTTTGACTAGTAACCAAGGAGACTCATTCCTACCTTTTTTTTTACTCAAGGTATGGCAGACGCCTTGTAGTGAAGGGGAGATAATGAGGTCTTTTTAATCCCCCCCCCAATTCGAAAATTACCTGTACACATCAATATTTAGTGTCAGGTAATAGAGGAATTAAAAAAAAACAGAATTCATCATTTAACTAAGGGGTCTCTACAGGTCTCGTGTAAGTATATTTATTTTACTCTGATCTGGCCTAAAATTCCATCTCTCCATTTTCCATTCGGGTTTTTGGATGTGGCTGGTTCATTTTTGTACCTTATTTATGCAGTGGCGGTATTGGAAGGATTTGTGTAACACGGAACTGGGTAATATGGTATAATAAGCAAAATAAATTACTTAGGAAGAGGTGTTAAGAATACGGGACTGAGAATGTGTATTGCCTCGACGGGGTAACTCTGCATACTCTCCCAGGGACCAGTACTCTTTGCATACTCTCCTCAGGGTCCTTCTATTTTCTTGAAGGTACTTTTCTCAAGGCTGTCCCTCTGAGTTACCTGCCAAACAGTCCCTTCCTCCCATCGAGAACACCTGTAATTACGGTTGATGGATTGCACAGGTGGAGTGGCTACCTGGATAAACACCCCCTTCACGCTGATGATGTTTGTCACTTTATTTATTCATTCAAACTGCTTATATTTATTTTCGTTAAGACTATACCACTTTAATTTTAAATAATATAAAGAAGTTAATGAATAATAATGAAGGGGTAATGAAGGCTTTAGTTAATTATATCAGAAATTGGATAAAGTCGTTTGAAGATAGGAAGATAGCAAGAACAGAATAAGTTAATCATCGAACAGAATTACGTATTAGGTTCGGTGTAGGAGGCTTTGAAGCATTTTTCCTTCACCATTTATTTTACATATTACACCTTAATATCCTGTTTTATGTCATGTATGCTTCTAATACGGACCTAATTTGCTTCAGTAAGACACAGTAGGATATTAAAGTTTAGCAAGCAAAATAAATCGCTAAGGGAGAAGTGTTAGGTACGATCCCAGCCCAACAAAAATACAAGTCATTATTTTCGTCTCTTGCGGACCAGCTCTACACTCTCATTATCAGTGTTTATGTGTGGATCGTGTTTTAATGTGGTTCTGTGTGTGTGTGTGTGTGTGTGTGTGTGTGTGTGTGTGTGTGTGTGTGTGTGTGTGTGTGTAATGAGTTTGAAGGGTGTTTGTAGGGAAGATGTGTATGTGTGTGTGTGTGTGTGTGTGTGTGTGTGTGTGTGTAATGAGTTTGAAGGGTGTTTGTAGGGAAGATGTGTGTGTGTGTGTGTGCGTGTGCGTGCGTGTGCGTGCGTGTGCGCGCGAGAGTATAGGTAACGTTCCTACCATATGCATTGACTATTAGTATGGCAAATAGTAAACAAAACAGAATTTACATATATAATAAAACAATCTATACATTAGTATTCCGTATACGTTATCTGCTTGTAATATCCTTTCATAATCTAATACACATAATTTGCTGTACATTTTTATAATATATTTTTCATCCTATCAAAGCATAATATTTTGAGCATAAAAATATTTGTAAAAAGTGCTACATTATTTTTTTTTAACCCATGTATTTCGTAATTGCATCATTTGGAACTGCATATTAATTTTTTTTATCTTTCGAAATAGGTCTAAAAAAACTTTCTTTCCATATAGATAATATTACATGAAAACAGGAAAGAATTTTAAGTTGATACTCGATTTCATATACAGGTATATTCTTTGCGAGGTAAAGGAGTTAGTTGAAGCTCCCTAACACCTTTTCCTGTGCGATTTGTTTTGTTTACTACACCTTACTGTCTTCTGCGGTACATAATTCATTCCAGCATCACCATACTCTGCATAAATAGGGTACAAAAGGATATTAACCAGCCATATCTAAAAATAAATCGCTTAGGAAAAGGTGTTAGGGAGCTTCCTTGACCTACGAGAATACGGATCAAGGTCACTTTAGTCCAGTAGATGACCTCCAGTGACCTCATATGACCTGATCAAGAATTTCCGTCCATTTTGGGGTTTCATTACTATCTATCTATTTATCTATCTGTCTATAGCCCGACGCCCTAATCCCGCAAAGGGTGGCCACAGACAAAACGCCTCCAAGTCGCTCTGTCACCGACCATTTGACTGCCCTCCCCTCGACTCACTCCCCCTTCCCTCATATACTTCATTACACTACACATAAATATCCAAACTAGTGTGTACTTTGTTGGTGTAATGTTCCGTGGCTGAAATGTACATCCAGAGAGCACAAAGGAAGGTAGTACAATAGCACATGTAACGACCCTTGCGAATTCTTTGCCGGGAACAATAAGTGGTGCTCTTTTTGACATGAATTTGTATCGTCTTCCTTTGTCTGTCAGTTTCCTTTCGTGTTTCTGAAATATTATTGTAACTTTTCTTTTTAGTTCTTTCGTGTTTTCTCCTTTGACGTAACCACACCTCACCCTTACCTAGAAAAAAGGATAGGATGGTGATGATGATGGTGGTGGTGGTGGTGGTGGTGGTAATGATGATGATTGATGATGATGATGATGCGGTGGTGGTGGTGGTGGTGATGATGATGATGATGATGATGATGATGATGATGATGGTGGTGGTGGTGATGATGATGTTGATGATGCTGATGATGTGTTTTGTGTGGACTGCGTAGATTTTGAAGGCGTTTTTTGAAATGTGAGTTGATATATACCTTGTTTCACACACACACACACACACACACACACACACGTCACTTCAGGTGGCTGGGGCGACCTCATTAAAGCACGCTGCAGGTGAAACAGTCTCGTTTTTCTGAGTGTTTTTTTTTTTTTTTTTTTTTTTTGTGTGCAGTGTGGTGGAGTGGTTGGGCTCTGTATGGCGAAGAGGAATGTGGTTGTTTGGTGGGGGTGTATGGTAGGCTAACGAGAGAGAGAGAGAGAGAGAGAGGGAGGGAGAGAGAGAGAGAGAACTAATAAGTAAGTGTGGTAGTAAATTGGTTATCTTTTATATCTAGAGTGTGATAAGGTGGCTGGAGAGAGAGAGAGAGAGAGAGAGAGAGAGAGAGAGAGATTGTTTACTGAAATGTAGACTGATGAAGACATAGGATATTTACAATGCTGGTGATTATTTAAGTGTGTCTTGATTAGTTGATTGGTTAGTATTTTCCAGAGTTAGTGATCTGGTTGGCCCTTGTTTGTTGGAGAGATAGTGGTTGATTGGCGGGTTGATTGGTAGGCTTAGGGTGATGTATGTGTGGTACTGCTGTGTTAGTGGGTTTTATGTGGTGTGGTGGTGGTTGGACATTGTGTGGTAGGAAGGCAGTGGTGTTGTGGTTGGACATGGTGTGGTAGGAAGGCAGTGGTGTTGTGGTTGGACATGGTGTGGTAGGAAGGCAGTGGTGTTGTGGTTGGACATGGTGTGGTAGGAAGGCAGTGGTGTTGTGGTTGGACATGGTGTGGTAGGAAGGCAGTGGTGTTGTGGTTGGACACTGTGTGGTAGGAATGCAGTGGTGTTGTGGTTGGACACTGTGTGGTAGGAAGGCAGTGGTGTTGTGGTTGGACACTGTGTGGTAGGAAGGCAGTGGTTGTGTGGTTGGACATTGTGTGGTAGGAAGGCAGTGGTTGTGTGGCTGGACATTGTGTGGTGGAGAGACAGTGATTGTGTGGTTGGATAGTGTGTGGTAGGAAGGCAGTTGTAGTGTGGTTGGATAGTGTGTGGTAGGAAGGCATTGGTTGTGTGGTTGAACATTGTGTGGTAGGAAGGCAGTGGTAGTGTGGTTGGAGTGTGTGGTAGGAAGGCAGTGGTTGTTTGTTGGAGTGTTTGTTTTTTAGGGATGATGTACCAGAATAATTTGTTTACGTGTGTGGTGGGCTCTAAGTGTTTTTCTTTATTAATCCCTCTAATCCTGTGAACGTATTTCTACTCTTAATGTTTTAGACTATTACTTTATTCAGCTTTATACTGTAGAGCTTCCTGGAAATAAAGGAGATAGTGAAAGCTCTATCCATGCTCTGTGTAATTCTTCCAGTTCGAACTTAACAAAATCGTATGGACATAGCAAGAATCCAAAAAAAAATATCCTTGTTCTGTTGAAGGGGAAGTTAGAGACACAAATTGGGTATATGGAACACCTGATAGGTCTCTAATTAACTTTGTTGTCAGGTAACCACGTGGCTAAATTGTAGACTTAACTTGAGGTGTGGTGTAAGATTTATAGTAAGGATATTTTGACTAAAGGTGTGCGAAATATATTAGCCGCCAACTTGAGGTCAAAAGCTCATTAGTACTCTTGACCATACTTAGGAGGCACGATAGGGAAGGTTATTGATAAGTCAGTTTAGAAGGTCACTACAGAAAGTGTATTATGGAAAGTGTATTGTGGGAAGTGGTAATAGAAAGTGTTGTTCATGAGAGGAGTTTGGATCCACTTTGGCCTCCTTAGACAGTACCCGGAAGCAAGGTAGAGCCAGGTACAAAAGTTCAGGTACTGTTCCACTACTTCACACTTAGAGATGTCCGTCACTTTCCTCCCTGACGCATCTTATAAGAGAGAAATTTATGTTGGTACAGTCACACATATCACGATTCTGTCAGGTTAAGAATTTTGGGAGAAAGTAAGGTTTAAGTATAAAGGAAACACACACACACACACACACACACACACACACACACACACACACACACACACACACACACGGAGCACCCTATCACGGCGACAAATGAAGTTGGCAGCGATCGGCAAGGTGGAAGCGAAGGCAATATTGCAGGAGTCAATTTTGGTGGGGAAAGGGTGGTGCGGGAGGCGGTGAGAAGCAGCCCAAAAAACACACACGTGGGGGTACTGCAGCGCTGATGAGGCGATGGGGAGCTGTGGGGCATGAGATTGGGGAGAAAGTAAGGTGTGGGAGATGGGGAATGGGAGAAAGGGGGGATGGTAGAAGATGGGGAATGAGGGAAGAGAGAAGTATGGTGGATGGAAGAGAGGGGACATGGGAGTATGGAGATAGTATGATAGAAGTCAGAGAGGGGATATGGGAGTAGGAGAGAGAGAGTATGTTTACGGGAAGAGATGGTATGGTGGAATGAATGGGGTACAATGGCAGGGAAATAGGATGGTGGAAGGAAGAAGTAGGGTATGGTGTTGGCGGAGGGACCATGATGAAAATGAAGAAAACAATAGTAAAGCATCTGTAATTTATAGGAGAGACACGTGGTTTGGAAAGAAGAGGAAGAGAGAGGAAAGAAATGTAAATAATAATGAAAACGAAAGAGAAATGGCGACAGGATGAAAAACAGGGAAATGAGACACATGATTTAGAACGAATAAGAGAGATGTTAGAAATGAAAATGAAGAAAGAGGAAATGAAAAACGATAAAGAAATAGGAAATTGAAAAATATTGTATAAATCTGCTGGCTAAAATAGGAAATCAGTGCAGACTTCCTTTCCAAGTTAACCAGGCATCAGTGACGGTAAAGGCAGTCTCTGGAATGAACTGTGGCTTCTGAATTGAGGAAAGTGAAGAGCAATGGAGCTGTATTTTGGAGCCACGTAAACACAGGGGGCAGCGCACGTGTCACAGCTTCCTCCATCTATCCAAGCCTCTGTTTATTAATTTCAACTCAACTGAGGTACACTGTCTGACCAGCAGTTAAATATATATGCTTGTCCTTGATAAACTGCGTTTTTTAGGTCATAAATCAGACAGAATTAAGTATATCCATGCCACTTATCAATCTTAACCCATCCAATGTCAAGACTGCATTTAGATTTCATTCTTGCTATCCCAGACGATTTTCTTCAGCTCAGGGAACCTATTTTCAAGGGAGAAGGGTTAGGGATACCTGTAATTAACCTTTATCCCTATTACAGATCTTCACGAGTTGAATAAAATAAATATGGAGACAGGAAGAGCAAGATATAAAAACACTTCATAGGATCGAAGTTGTTAAAGAATGTCCTAGTGGTAGATGGTGGCGACCGTCATCCACTCACTTGATTTAGTGCTGCCTACTTCTTCCTTAGCCTTTATCATTCTTTTTCTGTCCCTGCCCTCCTCTCTTCCTGTTTCTCCCATCTTTCCTGTCACTTCTTATTGCTTTTCTTTCCTTTACAGGGGGCTTTACAGTGAGTGACAAGCCAGAAGGTTTCCTGTAAGCCAAGAAACCATTTACAACGCTGGGTGGTAACCATATAACCAAACCATATGTGCTCCCTGCGTGTCAACAAGTGGGTTGGTGGAGGGTTAGTGCCCCCTCCCCGTAAAACAAATAACTCAAAGTCAAATGGCCACACCTTACGGGATTATGGCGTCTGGCAATAGATAGATAGATAGATAGATAGAATGTCCCTCTGCTCACCCCCATATATAGCTCTCTCACGCATAACTACCCAGATGATGTGTGGTGATGGTCGCTTCCAATCACCTTTTGTTGATGCTGTACGGTGACAAGTTACAGAGTTCGGTGGTGTCAATAGCGATGATTACCAATAGTTGATGATAATTCCACGATAGCGGACGAAAGCTTGAGAGAGAGAGAGAGAGAGAGAGAGAGAGAGAGAGAGAAGTGAGCAAAGAAGGAATAAAGACAGAAAGGAAATGGTGGAAAGGAAACTGAAAGAGAGCGAGAGAAGAAAGGCAGAGGAAAGACAATGAGAGAGAGAGAGAGAGAGAGAGAGAGAGAGAGAGAGAGAGAGGGAGGGAGCTTATTTTACATCGTGTCTGGTTCTCTCTCACTTTTTCTTCCCTTCAAAAAAAAAGTTAGTAAAGAAAATTAAAGATAGAAAATAATAAAATTCTTCCGGTAAATTGGAAATCATAGGAAATAAGTAAATAAAACAGTAAAAAAAACAAAACAAAAATTTGACATGGAATGGGAAAATTGGGAGAGATTTTGAGAAATTTTTGAAGCTCGTACTGATGGGGTTGAAGAGAGCTGTGTGTGTGATGAAGCTCTTACACACACACACACACACACACACACAAAAGCATATGGATACACCCTTCTACCCACCGACACTTACACATATTCTCTCTCTCTCTCTCTCTCTCTCTCTCTCTCTCTCTCTCTCTCACTTCTATTAGTGCCGAATTTTTCCCTTGCGTAAAGTCAGCAGTTGTGCAAAATGAAAGAAAATATATCAACATTAAGAAAATTAAAACAGAGCGAAACGAAGAGAAAAGACGGTGAGAGAGTGAAAGAAAGAGAGAGTGTGAGAGAGAGTGAGAGAGTGAAAGAAAGAGAGTGAGTGAAAGAAAGTGAGAGGGTGAAAGAAAGTGAGAGGGAGAAAGAAAGTGAGAGAGTGAAAGAAAGTGAGAGGGTGAAAGAAAGTGAGAGAGTGAAAGAAAGTGAGAGGGTGAAAGAAAGTGAGAGGGTGAAAGAAAGTGAGAGAGTGAAAGAAAGTGAGAGGGTGAAAGAAAGTGAGAGGGTGAAAGAAAGTGAGAGAGTGAAAGAAAGTGAGAGAGTGAAAGAATGTGAGAGAGTGAAAGAAAGCGAGAGAGTGAAAGAAAGTGAGAGGGTGAAAGAAAGTGAGAGGGTGAAAGTAAGTGAAGGGAAGTGAGAGTAAAAGAAAATGAGAGAAAAAAGAAAGTGAAAGAACGAAGGAAATAAGAAGGAAGTGAGCAAAGAAGAAATAAAGATAGAAAATAAATGAGGAGGAGGGAACTGAAAGAGAGTGAGAGAGGAAAGAAAGAGGAAGCAAAAGTGAGAGAGAAGAAAGAATGGGAGGAAAGAAGGTGAGTGAGAGAAGAATTAAAGAAAGAAAATAGTCAGTGCAGAAAATGAAAGATGAAAGGAGAGAGAGAGAGAGAGAGAGAGAGAGAGAGAGAGAGAGAGAGAGAGAGAGAGAGAGATTCTTGCGCAAAACAAACTTAGGAAACAAAACAAACTTTGAAAATGAAACATTACCTTGGGAATAACAACATTTTCACGAACACAGGGATGAGAGAGGAAGGTGTGTGAGTTGGGGGGAGGGCAGCGTAATGGCAGGGGACAGGGCGACATGGAGGCGATTTGTTTGTGGGCACCCCTTTACGGATTAAGGCATGTAGCTATAAATAGATAGATAGTAAATGGAGGGCAGTGAAACAAGCAAGGCAGTTTAAAAGCAAGATAAGATTAGAGAAACTGTCTATACAACAAGAGTTCTTTGGAAATGCCTTAATCCCGTAAGGGGTAGCCACAAACAAATCGCCTCCATGTCGCCCTGTCCCCCAGCCATTTCACTGCCCCGCTCCCAGCTCACACCCCCTTCTCTCATATACCTCTCCACTCCATCCCTCCATCTCATCCTTGGCCTCCCCGTCCCTCTCCCCTCCTCCACCTCACTCACACACACTCTCTTCGTCAGTCTTTCACTCCATCATCTCCACATGGCCAAACCACCTCAGTGTGTTTCTCCTAACGTTTCCAATCACATCCACATCCACACCACAACGCTCCTTCACACTCTTCTCGTCAGTCACTCACTCTCCGTCCTCTCCACATGGCCAGACCACCTCAGTGTGTTTCTCCTAACGCTTCCTGTCACATCCAGATCTAGAAGGAGAATTACCTAACAATAAATATATAAAAATGGAGAAATAACAAGCCTAAGAAATATAAGGTTAGAAATATAAGCATTGAGGAAATAGGAAAGAAAGTGAAACCCAAGGAGAGTGATCAGGGTCTTAGAAAACCAAGAGAAACCATGGGAAGTCTTAGCAGGAATTAAGAGTGTCACCGAGAACTTAGAGGAAATATCGACAAAAAAGAGAGAGAGAGGGAGAGAGAGAGAGAGACCATAGGAACAGAAATACAGGAAGCAGAAATTTGCAAAGACACGAAACAAATTGAAACGGTAGGCCAAAGACTCTGGAAAAATATTTGGAAACTTTTGGAAATACAAACAGAAAATATATATATATATATATATATATATAAAAGATGGAAATAAAAGGGAGGGGGAAAAAATGGAAATTGAATAGGGTGATAAAAATGAAAACAAAAAAGATGGGATAAAAAACTCGAAAATTTTCAGAGAGAGAGAGAGAGAGAGAGGTGAAAAAGTCATTAAGAATTAGAACTGACGTCTTTAAAACAAACTTTAATCACTGGGGAAAAAAGGGAAGGAAACAGGAAAAAAAAAATAATGGCAAGAATGACCTTAAAAAAAAAAAAATTGGCAAGAATGACCGTAACAGAAAGAATAAAATAAAATAATTGAAAAGAATGACCTTAACAAAAAGAATTAAAATAAAAAATATAATTGGCAAGAATGACCGTAAAAAAATAAAATGAAAAAAATAATTGACGAGAATGACCTTAACAGAAAGAATTAAATTAAGAAATGTAATTGGCAAGAATGACAAAAATAATAAAATTAAAATGGCAAGAATGACCTTAACAAAAATAATAAAATAAAAAGAATATAATTGGCAAGAATGACCTTAACAAAAATATATATAATTGGCAAGAATGACCTTAACAAAAATAACAAAAAATAATTGGCAAGAATGACCTTAACAAAAAATAAAATAAAATAAATAACTGGCAAGAATGACCTTAACAAAAATAATAAAGTATAAAAATATAATTGGCAAGAATGAAATTAACAAAAGGAATTAAATAAATAAATATATAATCGGCAAGAATGACCTTAACAAAAATAATAAAAAAATAATTAACAAGAATGACCTTAACAAAAATAATAAAAAAATAATTAACAAGAATGACCTTAACAAAAATTAAAAAAAAATTGGCACGAATGACCTTAACAAAAAGAATGAAATTAAAAAAAATGAAATTGGCATGCATGACCTTAACCTGAGGGGAGAGAAACGTATAGGAAGCAAAACAGAAGCCGTAGTAAGTAGCAAGCGTGAGGATAAGAAAGTGTAAGAAAATGGTGAAGGTCCATAAGAATAACAAGTAATATAAACAAACCAGGAGGAATAGAAGCGGGGAAATATGTATAAATCATTGAGAAACAGAGAAGAAACAGACAGCAATGATAAACAGATTGGGAGCATTGAGAAACAGAAAAGAAACAAATAATAATGATAAACAGAAGGGGAGAGAAACGCAAGAAAAACAGAAACCATCCAAGTAGCGACCTTGGGGTAAAGAAAGAAGCGAGGAGCCGTGAGGAAGAAGAAAAGATGTGATATAGAAACGAAAAATAGTTTAATAATTTAGAAACAGAAAAGAAATATAGAAGAAGATAGGGAACAGGGGAGAGAAACGCAAGGAGGAGAAACCGTAGGAAATAGCCACCTTGGGAGAAAGAAAAAGAAAGAAAAGAGAAAAGAAACAGAAAAGAAACATAGAAAAGGATAAGTCACGGAGGAGAGAAACGCAAGGAAGAGAAACCGTAGGAAGTAGTAGCTACCCTGGGAGAAAGAAAAAGAGAGAGAGAAAAAAGCGAGGCGTCGTAAAGATGGTAGTGAGCCAATAAGCAGCGGGATGAGGAGGAATGAAGCTATTGTCATTCCAAACAGCCCTTTCTGTGTCCCGGCTGTGTCTGTCCCCCCCTCTGTAATTGACCAAGGGAGTGTTTACATGTTGAGTGGGGGGAGGAGAGGGGGACGTGTTCCTGAGTGGGAGAGAGGGGTTGGTGGAAGGGGTATTTGGATGGAAGTGGGAGAGGGATGTGTAGAGTTGGGTGTGAGTGGGGTATAGATAGGTGAAGAGATGGGATTGGACATGTGGTTGGGTGGGGAGGGGAAGAGAAGGATGGTGTGTGTTTTGGGGAGGTGATTTCGCTGGATAGGGTTAGGAGGAGTGTGTGTGTGTGTGTGTGTGTGTGTGTGTGTGTGTGTGTGTGTGTGTGTGTGTGTGTGTGTGTGTGAAGACAGCGTTTTCATGTTGGATGGGGTGGATGAATACATGGCTGGGTGGGGAACGGATTGGTATGGGGGATGAACGAATGATACCCATCCCTTCCCCCTATCATCTATATATATGATGGGACTGTGAGTATGTGTGGGGGAGGAGGAGGAGGAAGGTGGGAGAGAGACAGGCTATGTTGATCCTGATATGTGAGGGAGGAGAATATGTTGGAGGAAGGTAGGGAGGATATGTGCAGGGAAGATAATTATGTGGGTAGGGTTATGTGGTGAGGAGAGGGGAGAAGGTATGGATATATGGGAAGGAAGTATGTGGATGGGGAGAATATGTGGTAGTGAAGGAGGAAAGGTATGTGACTGTAAGAGGGATATGAGAAGGAGAATATGGTGGATATGTAGAGGGAATTTGGTGTTTGTAAAGGAAGAAATATCTGTATGTACAAATATAGTAAATACAGAGAATAAAGACGTGAAACAAGGCTATTTTTGTAAGTAAACAAGTTCCTGTAATCATCTCATCATATCCTGTAACTAAACGATTATAGGGACTGACCCCACGACCACCACCACCACCACCACTTCCTGGATAACAGCCGGCAGGAAAAGGAAGAAAAACCCACCATAATTGTTTAAAAGGATAAGTGTTGTTTTTTTTTTTCATTAGATAAGTTGAACAGGAAATTGTGTGATTATGCCGTCTCTACCGTTTATGGAAAAGGAAATGAGGATAAGAGGCGAGGGGAGATGAGTTTTGTGGTTAGAGAGGGGAGGGGAAGTAAGGGATGGAGTGGGGAGGGAAAGGGGGACAGGGAGGGAGCATGGAGTAGGGAGAGGAAGAGGGAAGGGGAGTGAGGCATGAGAGGAAGGAAGGGAAGGGGAGAGGTAGTGAGGAATGGAGTGAGGAGCGAAAGGGGGAGAGAGAGGGAACATGTAGGGCAAGGAAGAGGGAGGAGGGAGGAATGAAACATGGAATAGGGAGAGAAAATGAGAGGAGGAATAAGACATAGGAAGAGGGAGGATTATTTGTTGGTGGAGTAGGGAGAGAAGGAGGAGGAGAAGTTAAAAGTTAGGAGAAGGTGTATGGCTAGGAAGGGATAGAGCAGCTAGAAAAGGAAGCATCATGTGAAGGGTAGAGGATAGAAAGATGCTATGAGGGTTTGGCAGGAGTGCAGGATGTTGGAGGACGTTTTAGGATAGGAAATGTAAATATTCGGGGATGGTACTTGAATGTTAGGCGATGGTACGTGGATGTTAGGGAGTGGTACGTGAATCTTGAGTGGTGGTACGTGGATACTGAAGGGTGAGCCGTTGATGTTAGGGTTGGTACGTGGATGTTTGGGGGTGGTACGTGTATGTTTGGAGGTGGTACGTTAATGTTAGGAGGTAGTACGTGGATGTTAATGGATGGTACGTGTAATTTAGAAGATAGGCGGATATTAGAGAGCGATATCACCAGGTACAAAAGCTCTCCTTTGCAATTCACCTCCTCACGTTCCTCTGTTGGCTAATATTCCTATGCTGAGAGGGACTTGCTATGTTTCGCTGCCTGTAGATGATTTGCTGTGATACGATGCGTCAGGGAGGAATGTGACGGACATGCCATAGGTGATGAACAAGACGATTTTTCTTTCTTTTAATACATGATGTTAGGAAAATTGCATTAAGGTTAGGAATGCGAGAAGAAGAGCGTGTAGAGGGGGAAATACGAGTGTCGGTGAGGAATGCAGAGAGGGAGTGAGATGAGCAATATTGGAGCTGAGGGAAGGACAGTGTTTACAAATAAAGAAAGGCCGTATTTACAAAGGCTCTTAAACAGTTTACAGGATACACAAGGTTCCATGAAAGTTAATAGCCAGTCTCAGGGGTATACTAATCCAAGTGCCAGCCAAGCAACATCATAAATCCCTCATAAATCCCAATGTTTTCCAGCTTAATGCAAAGTGTTCACGGATTTTTTCAGTGAAGTTTGTGAAATATGAAATTGGCTGGTGAGGAAGAGGGACTGGGAAGGAAAGTTAGGGGAGGAAAGGGAAGGGGAAAGTTAAGGAAAGGGGAAAGGAAAGGGGGAAAGTTAAGGGAAGGGGAAAGGAAGGGGAAAGTTGAGAGAAAGTTAGGAAAGCAGTGGTGGGAGGAAGGAAAAAGGAATGAGAGAAAAGATGGTGAAGAAATGACAAGGGAACTGAGAAAAAAGAATGGAGAGACAGACAGACAGACAGATTGAGACAGACAGGCAGACACAGACAGATTGAGAGACAGAGACAGACACAGACAGATTGAAAGAGAGAGAGACAGACAGACAGACGGACAGACAAACAAACAAACTCATCTCTGACCCTAATCACAGCGCAAAGGCGTGGAAGGGCTTGATCAGAGGGAGAGAGAGAGAGAGAGAGAGAGAAGAAGAAGAAGAAGAAGAAAAGAAAAACAACAACACTAAGAAGACCTAGAAGAGGGTGAGCACTAAGATTAATTCCACACTTACGCAAACTTTTTTTCCTCTCTTATCTTTTTCTTCCTACGTCTCAGAGAGGAAGATTAATATATAATTATAGTAAGATCATTTTCCATCTTACGCATTGGAGCCCTTACGTACAGTACTTGGATAGATAGATGGATGGATGGACTGATAGATAGAGAGATTGATAGAGAAGGTATGGGGTTCCTGGCATGTTTAAGTCATATCTTAATTAGAAAGGGAAAGCTGAGAGCAGACTCTAGTGAAAGGAAGGGAAGAGAGGTGGGGCGGAGGATATTCAGTGTGTGTGTGTGTGTGTGTGTGTGTGTGTGTGTGTGTGTGTGTGTGTGTGTGAGAGAGAGAGAGAGAGTACTGTTTTTTTCCGTGGAGTGTGTGCATAATTCTCACATACCTATTCATTCTTAGAAATAATTACATCAGAATTCCATGAGCTGAGTTGATGAGTGTGTTTATGTAAATGTCAGTAGTTGAAGTAAGTCACCTTAGTTGTAGTGTGTGGGAATAGGTTATAGGTAAGTTAAATTTCCCACCTTGAATAGATAGATAGATAGATAGATGGATAGATAGATGGGTGGATGGATGGATAGATAGATATTTAGATAGATGGATGGATTGGATGGATAGGTAGATAGATAGGTAGATGGATGCATGGATAGCTAGGTAGGTAGATAATTAGATAGATAAATGAAGAGATACGTAGATGGATGGATGGATAGGTAGATAGATAGATAGTTGGATGGATGAATAGGTGGATGGATGAATAGGTGGATGGATAGATAGGTAGATGGATAGATAGATAGTTAGATAGATAGATAGATAGATAGTTGGATGGGCAGATAGATACTTAGATTGATAGGCAGATGGATGGATGGACGAACGGATGGATGGATAGATAAATAGATAGATAGATAGCCTAGATAGATAGATATTTGAACCTACATCATAGACTCATTATCAGCTCCAAGACAGACACCTTCTTCCCTAATGGCGTCTCTCAGTCACGATTCACGAATATCACTCTTTTTATCAGTGTTTTAATTAATGTCAGGTAACGGTATTGCAGGTAAGGGGTAGATTATATGGAGTGGCGTGACGTATGGAAACAGCGAATATGTCAGATAATTTTTGTCTATCTATCTATCTATTTGCCAGACGCCTTAATCCCATAAATGGCCACAAGCAAATCGCCTCCACGTCGCCCTGTCCCCCGCCATTTCACTGCCCTGCTCCTAGCTCACACCCTCCTCCCTCATATACCTCTCCACTCCGTCCCTCCATCTCATCCTTGGCCTCCCCTTCCCTCTCCTCCACCTCACTCATATACACTCTCCTCGTCAGTCTCTCGCTCACCATCCCCTCCACATGGCATATACAGAAATTTAACACGTACTTTATATGTAATAGAAGAGAATGTAGTTTAATTTAGCATTCTTTCTTTCAGGTAAGTGTCCGTGCAATACCTGATCTACGTATGTAAGTAAGAATTCGGTCTAGCAGTTTGATAGCTCTGGAACTCTCTCTCACTGTCTGTATTTCCCACTGCCTATGACCTCCTGTCTTTCAGGCGCAGTGTGTCCAGGCATCTCGAAATGAACGGATCTTGAATGCGGCTCTCTGTTAGCTTCTGTTTTTTTTCTTAGAGGGAACAGTCTTGCTTGCTTATGGCCTTTGGTTCCTTCTTCCATGCATTAAAAAAATCTTCATTCATTTTATCATTTTTAATGTTTGAGTTAGAGTCCATTTTCTTTTTTATTGTTTTTATTTTTTTTTTATTCAGCTCGACTTACCAGGAATGAAGGTCCTTTGAAGATTTATTTGCCTCTTTAATTATATTCTGTGGTGAAATTACACATCTTGAAGGCTGCCTGAGACTTAGCTTGTAGATTTGCTGGGATTTTCCACAGGGGGTGAAGTAAGAGAGAGAGAGAGAGAGAGGGGGGGAATTTGACGAAAATAGAGTGTGTGAGAATCAGGCGAACAGGAGAGGGAATGAGAAAATTAGGTAACGTTAAGAAAAAGAAAGAAAGCAGAGAGAGAGAGGGAGAGAGAGAGAGAGAGAGAGAGAGAGCAAATAATGGAACATGTAGCGATAATATAAAACAGTCGGTAATAAAACACACACACACACACACACACACACACACACACACACACACACACACACACACACACACACACACACACACACACACACACACACGGCAGAAGCAAAAAACATTGACAGCAGGCGTGGCGATAATAAACACGAGAAGCGATAAGGAGTGAAAGGATAGAGATAAAGCAACTGATAAGAGGAGGAAGGATGGAATAGGGCAGATACCACAGGAGCTCCAAAACACAACCCGTAAATAACACCGACCACAAACGCAACACGCGAGGGGAATGTGAATGAACAGGTGACGCGAGATTCAGCCGCCAGATGGGGTGAGAGAGAGAGAGAGAGAGAGAGAGAGAGAGAGAGAGAGAGAGAGAGAGAGAGAGAGAGGTAATAGTTCAATTAAGGAAGGATTTGTTAAGAAGCTAAGAAGAGAGAGAGAGAGAGAGAGAGAGAGAGAGAGAGGTAATAGTTCAGTTAAGGAAGGAATTGTTAAGAAGCTAAGAAGAGAGAGAGAGAGAGAGAGAGAGAGAGAGAGAGAGAGAGAGAGAGAGAGAGAGAGAGAGAGAGAGAGAAGGAAATAGTCCATTAAGGCAGAATTAAAAAAAGAAAAAGAAAGTAGAGTCAGAAATGGAAAGAGACGTAGATAGATAGATAGATAGATAGATAAAGTTGACATACAGATAGGAAGATCGATAGACAGAGGCCGACCGAAAGACAGTCGGACATACACAGGGACGTATGAGAGAGAGAGAGAGAGAGAGAGAGAGAGAGAGAGAGAGAGAGAGAGAGAGAGCAAAATCCACATACCGGAAGTAGCCCAAAATCATGAAGACCTATGCACCTTTTTTAATTTTTTTTTAAAGATTCCAAAAACTCTGCGCATCACTGACATAATATTTTTAAAAATCAGAGTAAAATTAAATATACACTTCAACACGCACAGTAAAAAATAAAAAAATATATATATAAAAATAGTGTTGTTTATAATCGTCATCTTCGACATGAAATTAATTCTGACTTCTGCGTAACGTATGTGTTTGGTGTATTTATGATTAGGTGTGCTCTCTCTCTCTCTCTCTCTCTCTCTCTCTCTCTCTCTCTCTCTCTCTCTCTCTCTCTCTCTCTCTCTCTCTCTCTCTCTCTCTCTCTCTCTCTCTCTCTCTCTCTCTCTCTCTCTCTCTCTCTCTCTCTCTCTCTCTCTCAGTCTCCTTCATTTCGTCACCAGCGTCTCAGTCAAGAAATGCATATAGAGACGTAAACTTGTTCGGTCCTGAGTTTGTCGGAAGGGTAAAACTTAACTTACTCCCCGGCCTCGCTAAGTTAGATTAGACCTGTCACGATCTCGTCTTGGGGAGGAAAAGCTCGGGGGAGAGAGAGGAGAAGAGGGAGGGAGAAGAGAGGAAAGGATGAAAAGTTAAGAGATCAGGATGGGGAGGAGGGTGTGAGAGCAGAGGGGGGAAGGAAGAGAGTGAACAGGGTAGGAATGAAGGGAAGTCTTGGGGGGGGGGACAACTCGGGGGAGGGGGGAGAGAGAGGAGGAAGGGAGGGAGAGGAGAGGAAAGGATGAAAAGTTAAGAGATCAGGATGGGGAGTAGGGTGTGAGAGCAGAGGGGGAAGGGAGAGAGTGAACAGGGTAGGGATGAAGGAAGAAAGGGGGAGAACAGAGGAGAAGGGGAAAGGGTGAACAGGGTAGGGATGAAGGGAGAAAGGAGTGAGAGGAGAGGGGGGAAGGGGAAGGGATGTAGGAAGAGAGTGGGAGAAGATGGAGGTTAAGGAAGAGATGAGGATGAGGAGGTGGGGAGGCGGAGAGAAAGGATAAGGAGACAGGATTAGAGGATGAGGAAGGAGTCAGGATGGGGAGGTAGGGAGGGGGAGAGGAAGGTATAAGGGGAGAGGATGAAGGAGGGAAGAGGTGGAGATGAAGAAGGAGAGGGGAAGGAAAAAGGGGATAAAATGAAGAGAGATTGAGGAAGAGAGGAATGAGAAGAAGCTTTTGAGACGACGATGAGGAGGAGGAGAAGAAGAAGAAAAGAAGATGATGAAGAAGAAGGAAAAGGAAGAAGATGAGCGGGAAGGGAAGGAGAGGGGTAACTAATTGAAGTGGGAAGGAAGAGCAGAGAGAGAAGGGAAACAAGGAAAGAGGGCCGCGAAGATCGATGAAGTTGGGCAGGAAAGAAGGAAGAGAGGAGGGGAAGAGGGAAGGGGGAAGAGAGAGAGGATAGGGAGAGCAGAGGGATGTAGGTGAGGCGAGGAGGAGGAGATGGAAGAGGTGTGGAAGAAGGGAGGAGGAGGAGGCGAGAGGGGGAGAATGCAGAAGGGGTGGCAATCAGCTCAGAAGGAATTATATGTGATTAGTTTCTTTATCACTTCTGTCGGTCGCGTCTTCTTTGGTGCCGTTTCCTCTCTTGCGTCAGACGATTTTCCTCATCTGGGAGTGTGTCAGAGGAGCCTAGGAGTGTTAATATCGCCACCATTAATCCTCTCATGATCGTGACAACTTTACTGTTTTATTCCATCTAAAGCGTGACGATTTTTTTAGTTCAAGAGAAACTTTTGATAGTGAGGAGGTTAGTCATCATTCTTTCCCTCAATACTATACTCTGTTCACTGTACGTTGGCCTAAAATGGCCATCCCCCATCTTGAATACTGAGTTATAACCATAGTTTAAGTAGAATATGAGCCTAGTCACGAAGAAGTGCTGCAGAAAGGATGTAGAGCCACAGAATTGTCTTTTTCTGCCACTAAGCTACGTGAAATGAACTGAAAAAGGATGAGAGTCTGGGCCAAGTTAAAGTGGATGAACTGCAGAAGCTCTCCTAAGCTGAATAAACTTACTTGATAGTGATAGGAATAAGTATAGGACGTCACTGTACTGAATCTTGTGGGTGACAGACAGATTGACCCAAAGAAGAACAGCGACAGCACAAACAGGACGACTAGCCTCTCTCTCTCTCTGACCACCGCCTTCTCGCTGTCAACTTCAGCTGCCTTCACGGATTAAATATTGACGTAATGTTGAAATGTTTGTAAGTTTGTTGGATATTGGTCAGCTGGCTTCGCGGCTTTCATGTTGACGTGATGTTGAGATGTTTGTATGTTGGAAATTGGTTATGTGGCCGCGCATCCGGATTCCACGCATCGTACAATTATCAACATATTGCGACACATACATCGTACCGTTTCTCAGCTAATTGTCGTACTTGGTCTTGCTGCATCATACAAATTACTGTCAGGATGGGAGATGAGGAGGGGAGAAAGGAATAAAGGGACAGGATGAAGAGATGAGGAAGGAATCAAGATGGGAGGTGGGGAGAAGTAGTGGAAGGAATTAAGGAAGAGGATGAGAAGATGAGGGAGGAGATCAGGATGGGAGGTGAGGAAGGGAGGAAGGAGTAAAGGGAGAGGATGAAGAGATGAGGAAGGGATCAGGATTGGAGGTGGGGAGGAGTAGAGGAAGGAATTAAGGGAGAGGATGAGGAGAAGATGAGGGAGGGGATCAGGATGGGAGGTGGGGAAGGGGTGAGGAAAGAATAAAGGAACAGGATGAAGGAGGCAGGGGGTGGAGATGAGGAAGGAGAGGCGAAGAAATAAGTGCATTGTGGTGCGGTTAGGAAGGTTACCTACACCTCTACCTTACCAAGTTATTGCTGATTCTGCTTCATTTCCATGATCCTGTGTGTTATTCGTGTAATCTATTTCGACATTAAAAAGATAGGAGAGGTAAAAGAGAGGATGTTAGTGGGCAGTATGGAAAATAAATCGCTAAGGAAGAGGTGTTAGGGAGCCTCCTTACCCGACGAGATAGGGCCATAGTGTCAGCAAATTTTCTTACTGTATGCAGGTGAAGATGTGACCTTGATATTTTAAAATGGATTTATACTTTGTTCCCTTTTCCAAAATATGAAGAGAAAGATAATTGTCCATGGATAATTTTGGAGTGGAATAGTCTCCTGGGGAAGATTTGTACCTGAACCACAAAATTCATAGGAGTGAATTAGGACCTTCTTTTTGAACCAGGTAAACTAAGACGATGATCACTGTTTTTGTACGAAATGTATTTTTGTGTGTCGAAAGCCCAGATCTCAGAAAGTATTGATTGTAGAAGGAAGTGTGATTAATGAAAGTTGTTTAGAGTTACAATTTGAGTTCACATGTCACTCCACCAGCACTGGGAGTCACGGAGGATGGGTACGTAATAATCAAGTCTTCACCTAACAGTCAGGTGGCCAAATATCCCTCAGTGGAACCAAATATCCTTCAGTCAGATGGCCAAATATTCTTCAGTCAGATGGTCAAATATCCTTCAATCAGGTGGCCAGATATCCTTCAGTCAGGTGGCCAAATATCCTTCAGTCAGGTGGCCAAATACCCTTCAGTCAGGTGGCCAAATATCCTTCAGTCAGGTGGCCAAATATCCTTCAGTAAGATGGCCAAATATCCTTCAGTCAGGTGGCCAAGTATCCTTCAGTCAGGTGGCCAGATATCCTTCAGTGTTGCCAAATATCCTTCAGTCAGGTGGCCAAATATCCTTCAGTCAGGTGGCCAAATATCCTTCACACAGGTGGCCAGACATACAGGTGGCCATGTACCCAGGTGAGTCAGGTGAGAGGAGGGGTCAGCCCACCCACCCCCTGACCCAAAAGCCCACACATCTCCCTGACACAACTCTTTTCAACACGTGCAAAGTTGAGCCTTGCAACATCGATAACTTTCTTTTCTGTTGCAAAGATGGAGGGAAAGAGTTTGCGAACGATACCGTATCCAATTTTCAACTTTCAACTCCACTGTGATTTTTTTGTTATATTAATTTTTGACTTTTAACCCCCCCCCTTTCAGTTCGATTTTTTTTTGGGCATATCTTTCATGCAACATCAAAATGACTCTGTATCTTGCAACACCTAAAATCTATATCTTTCTTGCAACACCTAAAATTCTATATCTTTCTTGCAACATCTAAATGACTCTATTATCTTGCAACACGTAAAATCTATATCTTTCTTGCAATACCTAAATGACTCTATATCCTTCTTTGCAACACTTAAATGACTCTCTGTCTTTCTTGCAACACCTGAATGACTCTATATCTCTCTTGCAACACTTGAAGGACCGCACTAAACTCAAGACAGATTCATTTGACTTAGAAATTAATCAAACTTTTATCTTCAGGTGAGCAGAATTGTCTTTAAGTGGCAGTATAAAGAAAGTGATGTTATTGAACTGAAGTAGGTAACCATTTTATTTTGAGAAGGCCATCTTAAGCTGAGGAAAACCGTCTGGCAGCAAAAAATAAGCTTGAAAATCGTCATGGCGGTGAAGAGGTCAGTAGGATTCTTAGCCAGTCCCTCCAGTCAACCCTCTCTTGTCATCATTAAACCCTCTCATGGTCGGGGCAGCTCTAGTATTCAGTTCCAGCTAAAGGCAGACGATTTTATGAAGCTGAGGGTGAGTCCTAGGAGCCACAGGGTGTTAAATAAGGGAATAAAGCAAGAGCGAAATAAATGAATAAGAATTGGTATCTTGTTTTACAGGGAAAGAGAGAGACCATAAGAACAGTCTCGAAATATCTTTAATTATCCCTATTAATAAAAGGTTAATTCACACACACACACACACACACACACACACACACACACACACACACACACACACACACACACACACAAAGTTATCTAGTGATGGGAGCAACTGGATATTGAGTCGTAATTTCAACACCTTCAATCCAGCGACTCTCTCTCTCTCTCTCTCTCTCTCTCTCTCTCTCTCTCTCTCTCTCTCTGTCTCTCTCTCTCTCTCTCTCTCTCTCTCTCTCTCTCTCTCTCTCTCTCTCTCTCTCTCTCTCTCTCTCTCTCTCTCTCTCTCTCTCTCTCTCTCTCTCTCAGTATTTTTGTCAGATCTTCTGGAATGTGAAGAATAAGATCAAAAAAATAATTCATGCTGGGGAGGGAGTTAAGGCAGGGGAGATTTCTTTACACATTTTTCTCTGCGATTTATTTTGCGTAGTACTCATTAATATTCTGTTGCCCATCCATTCTTTTTTTTTTTTTTTTTTTTTTTAAGGGGTTAAGGCATGGGAGATTTCTTAGCAAATTTTCCTCAGCGATTTATTTTGCATATTACTCATTAATATTCGGTAGCCTGTCAATTCTTTTTTTTTTCTTTTTTTTATAATATTGGCTTGGTTTGCATAAGTAACGCTGAGGAGGAAGTTTAGCCAATATATCAGGTGACGCTTTTTGTGGGTTTATTTGTTATTATTATTATTATTATTATTATTGGTAGTAGTAGTAGTAGTAGTAGTAGCAGCAGGAGTAGTAGTAGTAGTAATAGTGGTGGTGGTGATGGTGGTGGTAGTAATAGTAGTAGTAGTAGTAGTAGTAATATTTTTCTACCTACAGACTGCATTATTGAGCTTATATGTGGCCGCTGTGTGTTGAGGTGGCTGAAGGTTATATCAGTGTCCACATATCCTGAAAGTTTCATGTAGTTTCATTCTGCCGTTTTCCCGTAATGCTGTCAACAAAGAAAGAAACTCGACAAAGAACAATACCGCGCTGAACTCCGTCCCGGGCGAGGTAACAAAGAAACAGCAAAGAAACACCAAAAACAATACCTCGCCGAACTCCGTCCCGGGCGAGGTAATAAACCTTCCTAACCCGACCTTACCTTCCTAACCCTCTGACCCAAACTTACCTGCCTAACCCTCCTGACGTTACATCCTTACCTG
>NC_137008.1:1857958-1865458 GCF_032717465.1 Coenobita brevimanus | reverse complement strand
TTTTCATATGACAGTATACTTTCTCTCTTATTCGTTTCCCATCTTTCACCATCTTTATATCACCATCTTTTTCGTGTATGCTATGTACCGGTATATATATCTTCAAAATCAACTTATATGATTCAGTAACATACACGACAACTATTAAGGTGTGATGTGAAAAATAAGTCAATGAGGAAGGGGCGTTTGTAAATCTCTTAGTCAGACTAGAAATGCGGCCCAGAAACCTCAAATAAAATCAAGCTAAGGGTTTGGTTTCGTGGTACTTAAGAGACAAGATCGAAGCAGTTCCGAACCTCGCTGTGTATGGGGTTGGGAATGGTAGGGTGGGATTTTCTACGATAAATAATCCTGAACTTGGATTTCTGAGCTGACGAAGTAAGATTTCAATCCTTCCAACCCCTCTGAATATTAGCAGCCGGTTTAGACAGATTTCTTTAAGTTCTGAAACAGTTCCGAAGCAGTGTAAAGGAGTCTTCATATCATCTCCCGACTTTGTGTTTTTGGCTGAGATTCACAACTTAGGGTAATGTTCCCCTCGCAGCTAAGACCTCTTATTTGCAGAAAGGACAAGAAACGTGAGAAGATTTGCATTCTCCTTTCCATGTCCTTCCCATGAAACG
Organism: Coenobita brevimanus; assembly: GCF_032717465.1. Lineage (NCBI taxonomy): Eukaryota > Metazoa > Arthropoda > Malacostraca > Decapoda > Coenobitidae > Coenobita > Coenobita brevimanus. The sequence continues at coordinate 1,864,835 of NC_137008.1, read as the reverse complement.
AATCTTAGGACCGTATGATTAAAAGTGAGTGTGAAGGTGAGGACAAGTGCCCCATATTTTACGATAATTTGGAATGACATGATGAAAAAATGCCCAGCCTGATTTTGTAACTGCTGACTACACTTTCTGATTTAGTGTGGAGGTTAATCACATCTAACAATTAAAGATGTTCAGGTAATCCTTAGGGGGCCATATCTACTCCTTCGAACGATCAGTAATAAACGCAAATTATTCACGAGGGGGAATTGATCGTAAGCTTGTTTGCCAGTCAACATCCGGGCCGACAATCCTATACACGCCTGCCCGGAGATGGGATAGGGTCTGGGATGGCGTGCATGATTGACTGATAGCGCGGAGGACCGAAGCAATTAGCCAGACCATCACTCCAGGGACCAGTTGGAGATGTGGGCCTCCGCGGCGCAGGAGTCACCCTGTTATTATTGCCAAAGTGATGCAAGATTTGGTGTACGGGTGGAATGGCCCTAGTGGAGGTGAATTAGGTATGGATTTCCCCTCTATCTGACCCGTATTCTCGTCGGGTAAGGAGGCTCCCTAACACCTTTTCCATAGCGATTTATTTTGCTCATTACACCTTTCTCTCCTCTCCTGTGTTATACTAATCCTTCTAATATGCCCATACTCTTGTAAATAGCGTCCTTCCCACGAAACTTCACTTCCCTAGTTTGCATCCTTCCCACAAACCTTCACGTTTGTAATGCGAGTGGAATGGGAGCGAGAGGGGAAGGGAGACCAAGGATGAGGTGGAGGGATGTGGCATGGAGATGTATATGAGTGAGAGTGATGTAGGATGGAAGAAGGGCCGCGTGCTGGCAAAGATAGGGCTACATGGAGGCGATTTGTTTGTGGCCATCCTCTCCATTAATAATCCGCCTCCCCCCCTTTCTCTCTCTCTCTCTCTCTCTCTCTCTCTCTCTCTCTCTCTCTCTCTCTCTCTCTCTCTCTATCACACACACACACACACACACACACACACACACACACACACACACACACACACACACACACACACACTTGTTTATGCATCACTGAATCAATAAAGTTGGAAAAAAAAAATTAGAGATAAAAAATTCCCCGCCATTCTCATAATGTATATTTTTTTTTCATGCTGTCATCCACTCACTTGATGTAGTGCTGCCTACTTCTTCCTTAGCCTTTATCATTCTTTTTCTGTGTCTGTCCTCCTCTCCTCATATTTCTCCCATCTTTCCTGTCACTTCTTATTGCTTTTCTTTCCTTTACAGGTGGCTTTACATTGAGTGACAAGCCAAATGGTTTCCTGTAAGCCAAGAAACCATTTACAACGCTGGGTGGTAACCATATAACCAAACCATACGTGCTCCCTACGTGTCAACAAGTGGGTTGGTGGAGGGTTAGTGCCCCTCCCCGTAAAACAAATACCTCAGAGTCAAATGGCCACCCCTTACGGGATTATGGCGTCTGGCAATAGATAGATAGATAGACTTTTGTTTGAAATCACAGTACGTTTTTTTTTTAATCCTTTGATCTTTCTACAGGTAAAAAAAAAAAAGGGGGGGGGATATTGGTAGACTTCACAAAATTATTGCTTTGTTTTGCTATTATCTGTGACGATTCTTGGTGACGTAATTCTCTCTCTCTCTCTCTCTCTCTCTCTCTCTCTCTCTCTCTCTCTCTCTCTCTCTCTCTCAACTCACTTTATTTGCCCCTTGCACAGTCTGCATATTCCTCCCTTTTCTCTCTCTCACATTATGTCTCTTCACATAATGCCTCTCTCTCTCTCTCTCTCTCTCTCTCTCTCTCTCTCTCTCTCTCTCTCTCTCTCTCTCTCTCTGCCTAACATACATCTCCATGCTTCTTGTGGCCTTCCTCTCCCCTTCATTTTCATTCTTCCTACCTCCATTCTTCTCTCCATAGCATCCTTTTTCCCTTCCATCTTAACTTTCATTTTTCCTTCCCTCTCTCTCCTTCCCTCGTTCACATCACCACCATCATTTTCCTCAGCTGTTTTCCTTGTCTTATTTTTCCTTGCATTTTCCTCTCAAGTTCCAAGGAGTTGTGTCTTCTGTCGTTCATTATACTTACCTTCTGTGCTGACTCCTAAAAATATCATGCTTATTCTTCTTCCTGCTTTTTGTTTTTCACATTCCCTGCCTTTATAAACAGCTCTTCATTAAACCATTGCTTCGCTTGGCATGTTGGTGTGTTATTGCTCATTCCAAACTATATTTTTTATTTTAGGAAAGGCCTTTATTACTGAGAGAATTAATGAAGGCTGTACTTAATTCCTCCCGCTCTTGTTAAGCTCAGTAAAAGCCTTAGAAAGTAGGGAAATAAATATATCAGTGTCACAAATAAGCTTGGTAGGTTATAATGCTTTCTTACGCTGTTACTTCTTCCTCTCCTTTCTTTCTATCATTCCAGTTTCCTTCTCTTTTTCTCCTTTCTTCCCGTCCTGTCATCTTGTCTCTTCAGTGTCCCTGTTTTTACTCTCACTCTTCCTCGTCTCTGACCTTCACTTCGTCTCGTCCTTTCTCCGTTCCCCGCCCTCCTTCCTTCCTGATGTCATTCATTTCTTTCATTCTCCATTCCTTCCTTTCTTTCACTTCTTCCTTCCTTTCTACTTTCTTTCCGTCCGTCTTTTGCTTCCTCTCTCTTTTCCTTCATTCCTACCTCCTGCCTTTTTTCTTCTCCCTCTCTTTCATCTTCCCATATTTTTTCCTTTTTCTTCCCTTCTCCTCTTCCGCATTCTTTCTTTTTTTTTTTTTTTTGTTCCTACGCCCCTCCTTTCTTCCTTCTCTCTCCTTTCCCTCCTCCCACTACGCTTTCATCCTTCCCCTCCCATCGCTCACCTCTCCTCTAGGTCCTTTCTACCCATCACGTCACACTCCTTCCCTTCCCTACCATTGTCCATTTCCCCCCCTCTTTCCCTTCCCCTCCTCCCATTCCCTCTTCATCATCCCTCCCTCTTCACCCCCCCCCTCATCAGCCCTCTTCCCTCCCTCTTCTCATTTTTCTCCCTCTGTCATTTATTTCCTCTCATTTTCCTCTTTCATTCCCAGCTTTCCATACCCTCCCCACAGTTCCTCTTTCTCTTTTCATCCATCCCTTCCATCTTTACCTATTTCTCTTTCCTCCTCTTTAATTCTTTCTCGTTTCCTCTTTCTCATCCTCCTCTTCCATATCATGCCCTTCCCGTGCTTCAATTCTCTCCCCTCTGTCTGTTCCCCTCCTTATATTTCCTCCCCTCTTCTCCTCTTTCCCCTCCCCTCCCCCCTCCCCTCTTCTCCTGTTTCCTACTCCTGTTCTGTTACTTCCCTCCCCTCCCCTCACCCTTTCCTCCCTTTCTTTCACCCTTCACTTCCCTCTTATCCCCCTACCCACCCTCTTCCCTCCTCTTCCATCTCCTCCTCTCCCCTCCCTTGCTCCTTCTCCCTTTCTCTTTCCTCCTATCCCCTTCCCCCTCGTCCTCCTCCCTTTCCACCCTTCATTCTGCCCATCCCACTGTTTCCTTCCCCTTTCCTCCCCTCCTCTCTCTTTTCCTTCCTCTCCCTTCCATATTAACTTCCTCCACTTGTTCTCCCTTTGTTATCTTTATGTTTTTTTCCTCTCCCTTTCTCTCCCTCTCATATTCTTCCCTTTTTATTTGTCCCTTTTGGTTCTCCTCCCCGTTGTCTCCCTCTTCTCTTTGCTCCATGTCTCCCTCACCCTTTTCTTCGTTTCTCCCTTCCTCTCCCTTTTCCTCTTCAATTCTCTCCCTCTCCTCCATCCCCTCCACTTTATTCTGCTACATTCCACTTCCCATTGCTTTCTTTCCAATTCCTCTCTTCTGCATCTTCCTTTCCCCCTCCTTCTCTTCACTTTCTCTTCCCCTCTTCTCCCCTCTCTCCCCTCCTCCCTCCACTCACCAGACCTCGTACCCAGACCTCTTTCTCCCCTCTCCTCCCCATTCCTTTCCCCTATTCCTCCCCCCCTTCTCCCATTCGTCCTCTTCCTGTCAATTAATTTTCCTCTCCCATTCCCTTCCTCTTCCCTCCCCTTCCCTTCCCTTCCCTGCCCTTCCCCTCCCCTCCCTCTCTTGCTTCTCTCCCCATTCTTCCTCTTCCCCTCAATTCTTGTTCCCCTCCCTATCCCCTCCCCTCCCCTCACCCTCCACCTCTTTCGTCCTCTTCCCCTCAAATCATTTTCCCCTCCCCTTCCCTCTAGTCATTTCCCCTCCCCTTCCCTCCAGTCATTTCCCCTCCCCTTCCCCCCAGTCATTTCCACTCCCCTTCCCCTCCCCTCACCCTCCACCCCTTTCGTCCTCTTCCCCTCAGTTCATTTTCCCCTCCCCTTCCCTCCAGTCATTTCCCCTCCCCTTCCCTCCAGTCATTTCCCCTCCCCTTCCCTCCAGTCATTTCCCCTCCCCTTCCCTCCAGTCATTTCCCCTCCCCTTCCCTCCAGTCATTTCCCCTCCCCTCACCCTTCTCTCCTTTCGTCCTCTTCCCCTCCAATCATTTTCCCCTCCCCTTCCCTCCAGTCATTTCCCCTCCCCTTCCCCCCGGTCATTTCCGCTCCCCTCACTCTCCACCCCTTTTGTCCTCTTCCCCTCCAATCATTTTCCCCTCCCCTTCCCTCCGGTCATTTCCCCTCCCATTCCCTCCAGTCATTTCCCCTCCCCTTCCCTCCAGTCATTTCCCCTCCCTCCCCCCTCCACTATCTCGGTATTGCCTTTCCCTAAACGATACGACCGATAGTAAATTCCACCTCTGTATTAATTATTGCCCTCTCGCTGAGTTGTTAGGGTTGTGGTGGGTCTCTCTCTCTCTCTCTCTCTCTCTCTCTCTCTCTCTCTCTCTCTCTCTCTCTCTCATACGTCTCCTTCCCCATCGTACAGTTTCTCCCAGTTTCATTTTCCTTGCACCTTTCCTCTTACCTCTTCCTAAACCCCGTTCACTCTCTCTTCTGTTATCTCCTCCTTTCCCTCGTTGCATCTCTATCTCCATTTTTACCTCCTTCTCCCCTCCTTTCCTCCTTCCATTTACTTCGTCCTCCTTCCTTCCCTTTTCCTTCCCTCCCTCCCTTCCTGGTTCCTTCCTGAAAGATTACACCGTCGGAAAAGCTTTTAAGAATACAGGAGAAAGTTGGGGGCGAGGTGGCAGCGGTGGGAAGTTGCGGAGGAAGGGGAGAAAACGGGGGGAAGGGGAGCAGATGGGGGGAAGGGGGGACTTTAGGGGTAAGGGCACAACTGGGAAGGGGGTTGTGGGGGTGGGGGAGGGGGGCTGAGGGGGGGTTTTGTCATACACAGGCCAGAGTTTCTCACCCCCCCCCACCCATGCACACCGGGACGTTTCTCTGGCCTCCATTTTTCCTCGACACAGGGTTTCGAGCCAGTTTCAATTTTCGTGATGGCAGGGATGCAGGTTCGAGTTGTGAGGTGAATATTTTTGGATGGGTTGTTCGGGTTCGAAGCTTCGGATATTTGAGTTAGTTGTTCACGATCAGAGCTTCGGATATTTGAGTTTGTTGTTCGCGTTCGGAACTTTGGATATTTGAGTTTGTTGTTCAGGTTCAGAGCCCTGGATTCTTAGATGGGTGGTTTGGGTTCAGAGCTTTAGATTGTATTAGTAAGTGGTTCTATTCGGGTTCGGAGCTTCGGATATTTGAGTTTGTTGTTCAGGTTCAGGGCTCTGGATTCTTGGATGGGTGGTTTGGGTTCAGAGCTTGAGATTGTATTAGTCACTGGTTCAGGTTGAGTTTTGGGTTTGGGGTTTCATGGTTCAGGTTCAGAGTTTAGGATTTTGATGTGGGTGTTTCGGATTCAGAGGTTCAGATTCTTGAATGGGTAGGTCGGGCTCAGTGGTTCGGATTATTTGGTAGATGACTGTTGTTCTGAATTGGATTTTTGGGAGGTGGTTCATGTCAGAGGTCTGGCTTGTTTAGGTGCATGGGTGGGGCTTCTGTGTTTTGTATTGTTAAGTTGGCAGATCAAGTTCAAAGGTTTGGATATTTGTATGAGGGGCTCGGGTTCAGTGTCATGAATTTGGGGATGGATGGGTTGGGTTCGGAGTTTTGGACTGCTTGGCTGTTGCTTCAAAGACAGAGCTTGTGATCTTTTAAGGGATGGTTCCATGTCAGAGATTATGATACTTGGGTGATTGTCTCTGTCAGTTTTGTGTGTGTGTGTGTGTGTGGCTTTGGTCCAGAGTTTTGGATTTTTCGATGCATGATTCAGACTCAAGAATTTTATATTTGGGGTTTAATGGACCGAACTTATTTTTTTTTATTTTTTTATTTTTTTCTGAGAGGCCGCGATTCCAGGATGGGTGATTGGGGTTCAGTGTCTCAGAGTTTGGAGCCACGGGTTTTATTTCATATGTCCGAACCCTTGAATGGATTATTTGCGTATCGGAGTTTTACGTTTGGGGGAAGCATATTAAAAATTAGCCACACTTTCTTTTCAGTTTTGGTCAAGTTTCTGATGTTGTAATAGAAATAATTTTGGGGTGATGAATTTTAGGTTGGGAAAAAAATCAGATATTTCTAGTGGTTTATTGTTATGTGTAGTTACAGTTACTCGTGATAGTCAGGCATCATTTCCAGATTTCAGGGAGGAGGTTTCAAGATCAGAGTTGCAAAATATATTGATGCTGGTTTGGCACTAGATAAATTTTTGTGTTGCAGATATTGAGTTAGTTTTAGTTGTGTTGATGGGAATTCAGAAAGTTTTAGGTTTGTTAAAGAAGGCTTCAGATTAGTGCCAGTCTGCTACCTGAGGGGCATGAAGACTGAGTTAGTTTTTGTTACTATCTTTAGCTAAAATATAAACCTTAATATTATCCTTAGCTAAAATATAAACTTTAATACAGTGCTACACCCATGGTCCTGTTTCTTCTGTTGG
>NC_137008.1:1850458-1855458 GCF_032717465.1 Coenobita brevimanus | reverse complement strand
AACCCAGGGACCTCTTGTAGTTGGTCAAAAGTATGATTAATAAGGATGAGTGATTATGAAAAAAATATGAAGTGAGAGAGAGAGAGAGAGAGAGAGAGAGAGAGAGAGAGAGAGAGAGAGAGACCCATCCCTTTGATATTAGCATTGGGAATTTGCATCGGTTTCTCGAGCGATTAGTCCTCACAGCGATTTCTCTCTCTCTCTCTCTCTCTCTCTCTCTCTCTCTCTCTCTCTCTCTCTCTCTCTCTCTCTCTCTCACACACACACACACACACACACACACACACACACACACACACACACACACACACACACACACACACACACACACACACACACACACACGGCACTCCACTTGTCACCGCTACACCTGTCCCTTACTTGTCACCTACCCACACCCTTACCCATACTCTCACTTACCCACACCCTTACCTACACTCTCACCTGCCCACACCCTTACCTACACTCACCTACCCAGTACCCTCTCTTACATTTTCTCTCCCTCAACCACACCCACACCCTCACTCTCCACCCACTCACCTCCCTCCATCTAGCTCCGCACCCTTCTCCCCCCTGTCGCCTTCCCCTTCCCCCTGCCCTGATATCATCTTTCATCCCAAAATCAAAGAGAGAGAGAGAGAGAGGAACTGTTGAGGAGTAGGTGAGTAAGCGAGGAATGTAGCACACGAGGAAGAAAAATGAGTAAGAAATGAAGTTAGTAGAAGGAATGACTGACGGCATTATGAGAAAGAGAGAGAGAGAGAGAGAGAGAGAGAGAGAGAGAGAGAGAGAGCGATTCCCAATGAACTGGCGATTATTTTCCATTCGTGGCTTTTTTTTTTTTTTTTTAACAGGAAAGACAACGGCGATTTAGATACCCGGCAAGCTCGTCCGGTGATAGGCATTGGCGGTTTCCTAACTCCTTCTTCTTAGCGACTTATTCTTCACACGACACCTTGATTCCTCTCTCTCTCTCTCTCTCTCTCTCTCTCTCTCTCTCTCTCTCTGTCTAAGCGATTTATTTTATCTGTCACACCTTAATTTTCTATGTTCCCTTTAGAAAGATATAAATTTGCGATAAAGGAGACATTAGTCCATAAATTGCAAAATAAATCACTTAGGAGAAAGCTTTACGTGACCCCCCATGCCAGTATAAATAACATGCAATAGAGCGTTGAGGTGTAAATAAAATAAATCACTTAGGAAAAAGCTTTAAGTGGTCCCTCAGTATAAATAACATGCCATAAAACGTTAAGGTGTAAATAAATCGCTAAGGTAAAGGTGTTTCGGAGGCTACCTGTGCGTCCCCAGGTGCTAATCGGAAACCCAGGTAATTACACTATTCCTTTATTGGTATAGGGAACGAGGGATTTTACCTGTGGAGCACCTGTAATTAGGCACACCTGTAATTAGAGTTGAACCCATTACTATTAACATTATGTAATTTCGCCTCATTTCCCTTCGTAATATCAGAGTAGGGTGTAGGTAACGATAAATGCCTTGCTGTTACCCTTTTATTATTATTATTATTATTATTATTATTATTATTATTATTTATTATTATTATTATTTATTATTATTATTATTATTATTATTATTATTATTTACCACTCCTCCTCCTCCTATAATAATAATAATAATAATAATAATACCACCACCGTTACGTCATCACCATCATTTTTATTAGTATTAGTAGTATTTATTTATTTGTTTATTTATGTATTTAGATATTCAGTTTGCTGTCTTCATGCCATCTGACAAACTTTTGAGGATTCCAGTGGTCACCCCTTCAGTCTAAATAATTCTTCCTTAAGTGGAAAAAATCGTCTTAAGACTAAAAACGCTAGACAATAAGTCCTCTTGGTAAAGGGTTTGAAATCATAAATGTAATAGGAGTCCATGAGTGAAAATACGTGCAGTCATAAAGCGAAATATATAGATAGATAGATAGATAGATAGATAGATAGATAATCAGGTGGCATATTAAGTTTTCCGTTACTTATAAAAAAAATAAGAATAAAAATAAAATAAATACAAATAAAAATAAAAATAAAAAAGAGCCAGGTGGTCAGCCCTCCATCTATCCACTTCACCTTCCTTCCTCCTTTCTCTTCTTCCTTCCTCTCTCCCCTCTTTTTTTCACCCACCTTCCTTAATAATAATAGTAAATAAAAGGTTTCCCGGGAAGGACGTAATGTGAGGTGATGTTATGAAGAGGGAAGGTTACTACACACTTCATTTACCGATTTAATATTTCACGTGTAAACAGAAGCACGGCAGGTGTGACTCAGGTATATCCGGGTAATGAAGGAAGGTGAGAAATCCAGCCTAATCAGCCCGGCCCACGAGTCGACAGGTGCTCTCACTGACCTTTTCTCTCCAGGTAAAATGGCCTCTGTATCTCATTTTTTTGTTAAGAATTGTTTAAGATGTGAAATGATAGCGATAATGACGTGCCTGATTCCAGAGATATACATTTTGGGTTAGATTAGTCGTTATTTACCACGACTGATGTGACGTGGAGTTTAGGGTGTGCTAAGTTTGTTGTGTGTGTGTGTGTGTGTGTGTGTGTGTGTGTGTGTGTGTGTGTGTGTGTGTGTGTGTGTGTGTGTGTGTGTTCCTAAGCCGAATTCGAGTATATCTTGAGTAAATAAATAAAGCCACAAACGAAAAGGACAGTAAAAAGCAGTAAAGTTAGCGTAAGTGGTAATCACGGTTCAGCTCATCAGCATTTTGGGGGTTTCACTTATGCCGCATGGGTTTCCGGGGTAATATTTAGACCATTTATCAAGCCTGCATGGAGGGGGGGCTTGGGGGGGTTTGGGGGGCTTGGGGGGACACGGGAACTGAGGGGGCGGGGGGGCTAGGGGGGCGGGTTTGTTCCATTTTTGACAAACAGTGGTTACGTTTAAGATGAACTTTATTTATCAAAACATGTGCAATATATATCTTACGTGTATGATATAGGGGAATTATTTAAGTGATTTTTGGTGGTAAATTTTGAGGAGGTTAATGAGTCGATATGAATTTGGTAGGAATCACGTCCCCCCTTTTCCCAAATGCTGGATCTGGCATTGACTTATATTTAATACCCATCTGAAAAAAGATAGCATTAGTAATTAGAATTTAACAGTGTATTATTAGTCAGATATTTTGCTGGCGAGAAGGAAGGGCAGAAATACGTATATATAACCTGTCCTTATTTATCTCACCTTGAAAACTACCTGGATCCCAAATTAACAGGTAAAATTACAGACAGCTCGTCCTTGTAACGCAGATTTTTATTTCCAGTAATACAAGACAGTGAAAATTGCTGCCGTCTCCGTTAATATTACCCTTGTCCTTCCTCCAAAAAAGAATTCCAGATTACTTTCATCTTGTTATTAATATTTGCTCTTGTGGGAGAAATCTACACCCGGCTTGTCTATCCTGGAAGAAAAATATAACAATGAAACGCGTAGGAAACTAGATTTGCACAAGAATCTATAAACGTACGGTACAGTTGGGAACAAAAATTAGTGTACTGTTTCACCTCCTCTGCTTCTCACATCCCTAACACCTCTTCCTTAGCGCTTTATTTTTGGATATGGCTGGTTCATATCCTGCGTTCTGTATGCATATTCTGGCAATATTGGAAGGATTTACGTAACACGGAATAGGACAGTAAGGTGTAATAAGCAAAGTAAATCGCATAGAAAAAGGTGTTAGGGAGAATATTTGACTTAGTATGTTTCTCTGGTTACTAACACCTTTTCCTTACCGATTTATTCCCGATTCTGCCCCGTCACTATATTCTTGTGTGTTATTCGTGCAATCAGTGTTGACATTATAAAGATATTACAAGCAACACAGTGGATATTAATGGGTAGTTTAGGAAAATAAATCGCTAAGGAAGAGGTGTTAGGGAGCTTACTTACCGACGAGAAAAAAAAAAAAAAGTAGGAAGCAAAAGTGTGGATATTAATGGGTAGTTTAGGAGAATAAATCGCTATGGAAGAGATGTTGGGGAGCCTCCTTACCCGACGTGAGTGAAATAGTAAACGAACTTTTGATCATAACTCTTCTTTGATATTTAACTGAGTCTGTATTATAAGTTTTTTTTTTTCTCCCAAATTCTCGTACTCAAAATAAACCCTTTCAATCTGACTGACATCCTTCCTATACTCTTTTCACTCTAACTTGGCCTAAAATTGCCATCTCCATCTTGACTGGTGAGTTGTAGGTGTGGATTGAAGCTGAAAATGATGCTAGTCGCGAAGAAGTGCTATAGAAAGGATGTAGAGCCGTAATATAATCTTTCAATGAGGAACGTAACATAAAAAGACGAGAGAGAGAGAGAGAGAGAGAGAGAGAGATTGAAAGGCGATAATTACCTGTTATTGAGAAGGGAGAGAGAATTGTGAGCAAGAGGGAGAGAGAGAAATGTGAGCGAGAGGGAGTGAGACAGAGTGTTCCGGCTAACTACCTCTTGGGGCGGAGAGAAAATAAAGTGAGAAAAAGAGAGTAGTGAATTAAAGAAAGAGAGAAAGGCAATTAACCGTAGAGTCAGAGTGGTTGATTATTCTCTCTCTCTCTCTCTCTCTCTCTCTCTCTCTCTCTCTCTCTCTCTCTCTCTCTCTCTCTCTCTCTCTCTCTCTCTCTCTCTCTCTCTCTCAGTATCTCTTTCTGTATGTGTCTACGTTTACCTATGTATGTAAACTCTTGTCTTATAGTTTGTCTGTCTATGCGTCTGTCTGTTTTTCTGTCTGTCTCTGTTGCCGTCTGTCTATCGCCCTGTCTCTTTCCCTTGTTATATTTCTGTCTCTCTGTCTTGCAATTCAGTTTTTCTTTATCTTTCCCTCCAGCCAGTCTTTCCACCCTCTGTCATGTCTTCCTCTGCTGTCTTTTTTCCCTTCTTAATTTCTCCCCTGTCAGATCTTCCTCTTTGCCTGTCTTTCCCTCTTCCTTTCTTCCTCTTTCCCTCTCTCCCTCCCTCTTGCTGCTATACTTATCTTTCGGCC
>NC_137008.1:1842958-1845458 GCF_032717465.1 Coenobita brevimanus | reverse complement strand
AGGGAGGAAAGAGTGAAGAGGAGAAAGATGTGGGGAAAGGAAGAAGGAATGGAAGAGAAGGAGGGAAGGAGGAGTGGTGAAGAGAAGAGTAGGGTGGAAGGAGAGGGAGGAAAGAGTGTAGAGAAAGAGAGAGTCGGAGGGGAAAGGAAGAAGGAATGGAAGTGAGGGAGGGAAGGAGGAGTGGTGGACAGAAGAGGAGGGTAGAAGGGGAGGGAGGAAAGAGTGAAGAGGAAGAGAAGGTTGGAGGGGAAAGGAGGAGGAAATGGAAGGGAAGGAGGGAAGGAAGAGATGTTTTAAGTCTTTCTTTTTATGTTCTTTTTTTCTATTTCATTCTTGCTTTCTACAGACGATTTTATTCAACTTGTAATAAACCTTTCAAAAAATCGGAGTTAAATCTATCCTTCAGCTACTCCTTCTGCTCAATTAATCCATCCTAAGCTGAGCAAAATCCCCTGATTGTAGCAGAGATGAAAATGCCAAAGAACGCGTCATCGGATTGAAGAGGTTAAGGAGGGAAGAATGAAGGAAAGGGTTGGAGAGAAGGGTGGATGAAGGACTGAAGGAAGAGTGAAAAAGACGGATGAAAGAATGAAGGAAGAGTGGAAATAATGGTGAGAAGTGTGGATGAAGGAATGAAGAGAGAGTGGTAATGATGGAGAGAAGTGTGGATGAAGGAATGAAGGAAGAGTGGAAGGGATGGAGAGTAGTGTGGATGAAGGAGTGAAGGAAGAGTGAAAGGGATGGGGAGGAAAGTGGATGAAGGAATGAAGAAAGAGTGAAAGGGAAGGAGAGAAGTGTGGATGAAGGAATGAAGGAAGAGTGGAAGGGATGGAGAGAAGTGTGGATGAAGGAGTGAAGGAAGAGTGGAAGGGATGGAGAGAAGTGTGGATGAAGGAGTGAAGGAAGAGTGAAAGGGATGGGGAGGAGTGTGGATGAAGGAATGAAGGAAGAGTGAAAGGGATGGGGAGGAGTGTGGATGAAGGAGTGAAGGAAGAGTGGAAGGGATGGGGAGGAGAGTGGATGAAGGAGTGAAGGAAGAGTGGAAGGGATGGAGAGACGTGTGGATGAAGGAATGATGGAAGAGTGGAAAAGATGGAGAGACGTGTGGATGAAGGAATGATGGAAGAGTGGAAAAGATGGAGAGTAGTGTGGATGAAGGAGTGAAGGAAGAGTGGAAGGGATGGAGATAGGTGTGGATGAAGGAATGATGGAAGAGTGAAAGGGAAGGAGAGAAGTGTGGATGAAGGAAGAGTGGAAGGGATGGAGGGAAATGTGGATGAAGGAATGAAGGAAGAGTGGAAGGAATGGGGAGGAGTGTGGTTGAAGGAATGAAGGAGGAGGGAATGGAAAGGCTGGGAAGAGAAGATGCGGAGACAGAGGTGAAGAAAATACGAAGAAATAGCATGAAGAAAGGATATAGAGGAGGAGAGAGAAAGGAGAGAGGAGAGGAGGGAGACTAATGAGGGAGAGAAGAGAGGAGGGAAGGATGAAGAGGAAGAGAAGAAAGGAGGGGAGATGCAGAGGGAGAGAAGAGTGGAGGGAAGGATGAAACAGGAGGAGGAGGGTAAGAAAAAAAGAGGAGTGAAAATAAAGAAGAGAGGGAGGGAGAGAGAGGGAGAGGAGGGGAGGAAGAGGTAGAGGGGTTAATGAGAATGAAGATGAGATATTTTGGGAAGATAATGAAGATCTTAAGGTGGATTGAGTACGTTAACCCCGTCACCTCCTTCTTCACTACATTCTTGCAAGTCTTAAGATAGATAGATAGATAGATAGATGGATAGATAGATAGATAAGGAAAGACAACTCGTACTCAAAGGGTTAATGAAGTGTCTATCAGTCTCATCCATTTCGAAAAAATATCTCCAAAAATAAAGTCATGAGGAAATAAAAATAATAAAAATAAAAATCACCTTCTTGCATTACAGGAATTAATCTTAACAATCTTCATTAATTGATTTATTTTTTTTACTTGGTTCAAAATGGCCACCTGTCCAACGTAAAGGGTAAATTGTAACAGATTAACACTAGAAAATGGCCCTAGTCACGAAGAAGTGCTGTGGAGAGGATGCATAGCTGTTGTATTAACGTATCCTGCCTCTGAGCTACGGGAAATAAGCTGCATAAGGACGAAAATTATACTAGGTTAAAGTGAATCAGCTGTGGGAAATTGAGCCTTATTCTCGTAGGCATAGGGGTCATCGAAGTCTCTTTTCCTTAGCGATTTGTTTTGCATATTGAACCTTAACGTCAGTGATTATGTTGTTTATGCTGTTTTAATATCGGGGACGGTATAGGAGAGAGGGGGGGTCAGCTGAAGGGAGGGCAGTGTACTGGCGGGGGACAGGGCGACATGGAGGCGATTTGTTTGTGGCCACCCCTTACGGGATTAAGGCGTCTGGCAATAGACAGACAGCAAATTTGACAAAGCATGTATTAAAATACTTTCTGATACTCCTGCGTATAATTTCAGTGAGGAGCGGTATTTTAACAGAGTAGATTA
>NC_137008.1:1832958-1840458 GCF_032717465.1 Coenobita brevimanus | reverse complement strand
CTTCTCTTCACTCCCTCTAATTATCCCCTCTTCTTCCTCTTCATCACCGTCTATTCAGCCTCTCTCTCTCTCTCTCTCTCTCTCTCTCTCTCTCTCTCTCTCTCTCTCTCTCTCTCTCTCTCTCTCTCTCTCTCTCTCCTTTATCATCATCGTCTTCATCATCATATCCTCCTGCTCCTCCCCCTCCTCCTCCTCCTCCCCCTTCTCCTCCTCCTCCTCCTCCTCCTCCTCCTCCTCCCCCTTCTCCTCCTCCTCCTCCTCCTCCTCCCTACTTATCCGTGATGTCAAGTATTTTGATGAAGCCTCTTTCTCCTCCTTCGCTGATTCTCTCTCTCTCTCTCTCTCTCTCTCTCTCTCTCTCTCTCTCTCTCTCTCTCTCTCTCTCTCTCTCTCACACACACACACACAGAGTCATCTTGTGGCATTCTTTCCTTCATTCTTCCCTGCATCCCTCCATTCCCCTTCCTCATTCCTCTTCCCCCTCATCCCTTCCCCTCCTCATTTTTCCCATCTCTGGCTCTCTTCCCCCTCCCTCTCATTACTTCACCCTCATCTTTTCTCGTCTCTCCCTTTTTGTTACTTTTTCTCCCTCTTCCATTCTTTCTCCTCCACCCTCCTCCCTTCCTGCCTTATCGCTTTCCGTCTTCTTCGCCCTTCGTCTTGTGTGTGTGTGTGTGTGTGTGTGTGTGTGTGTGTGTGTTTTTCTTGGAGTTTTCTTGGTGTTATTAATCTGTTTGTCTTGTTTGTGTCAGTCTCCCGTCTTCTCCTTTATTTTTCTCTTCCTTTTGCTTTCTTACTTACTCCTTCGCCTTTTTCTTCTTGCGTCTTGTCTACACCCTTCCTCTCTCTCTCTCTCTCTCTCTCTCTCTCTCTCTCTCTCTCTCTCTCTCTCTCTCTCTCTCTCTCTCCCACCTTAGTCTATGTTTTTAGGCCAAATACTGTTCAGTTAATCTTTCCTTCATCATCCTAACTTTATTTCTTACTCCCATTTCTCCCTCTCTTCCCTTCCTAATTCCTCCTCTCTTTTTTTTCCTCCTCCATTTACTCTCTCACTTTCCCTGTCTCTATTTCTGTCTCCATCCTTCTACCCCTTCATTATCTTCCCCTCTCGTGTTTCTCCCTCTTTCTCTTCCTCATATTCCTCCCCTATTTTCTCACGTCCTTTACCTACATTATTCCTTATTTTTTAAATGTATTTTTCATTTCTATTTCCTCTTCAATTCCATCTGCCTCTTGTTTCTCTTTCCTCTTCCTCTTTCCCTCGCACAATTTTCCTCCATCTCCCTCCCCTTCTCTTCCTGTTTTCTCATATTCTCTTCCTCCTTCTTTCTCCCATTTTATAATATTCCCTTCCCGTTTCTTCTCATTTCCCATTCTGTCCCTTCCCTTTCCTCTTAGCCAGTCCCTCTCGCCTTCATTTCATCTCTCTCCTCATCTGTCTTCTGTACATATTCCTTTTTCTTCCCTCCTGCCCTTCTTCCCTCTCTCCTAATCTCTCCAGCTCTCCTAGTCGTTCTCTCCATCTCTCTCTCTCCTGTTCTCTCCATCTCTCTTAATCTCTCTTCTGTTCCTTTTTCCTCCCTCCCCCCCATCTTCCATCCCTCGTTCATTTCTTCATTCCATAGTCATTACCCTTTTCCACTCCCTCGCTGCCTCTTCATCTTTCCCCCTCCTCCTCTTCCCTCCCTCTTCTCCGTTTCCTCTCTCCCTCCCGTTCTATCACTCAGTCTTTCATCATCATCATCATCATCATCATCATCATCATCATCATCATCATCATCATCATCACTGCCCAAAGTGTCCATATCATCACCACCATCACCGCAGTCACCATCCATATTATCATCATTATCAGCGCCATCCGTATCAGCTTCCTCCTCGTCCTCGTCCTCCTCGTCCTCCTCCTCCTCTTCCTCCTTCTCTTCCTCCCTTGAGTCAGAAGAGGGTAAGGGTCGGCTGATAATGACTCTGTTTGTGCTGGCCGTCTTTGTGTCTTGTGGTTGGAATATTCTCATCTACCCACACTGAGAATGGAAGGGGTGGATTTCGCATATTCGCCTGGAGGGGTGGGGACAATAGGGGAGGTGTGGATGTGATGTGGATGTGGCTTGATTGTTGTGGTGTGTATGTGAGGTGGGTGTGGAAATAATGTGGTGGTATGAGTATGAAATGGTGTGGAGTATATATGAAGTCTGGATGGATGAGGACAGTATGAGGTGGTGTGGATGTGATGTGGATGTGGCATGAATGTTGCGTTGTGGATTTTAGATGGGTGTGGAATTAATGTGGTGTGGTGGTTTGGGTTTGGATTTATATAAAGTCTGGATGGATGGATGAGGACAATAAGGGAGGTGTGGCTGTGATGTGGATGTGGCGTGAATGTTGTGGTGTAGCTGTGAAGTGAGTGTGGAAGCAATATGGTGTTGCGATGTGGGTGTGAAGTGGGCGTGGATTTGTATAAAGAATGGATGGATGGGTGAGGACAGTATGAGGTGGTGTGGATGTGGCTTGAAAGTTGTGCTGTGTGTGTGGCGTGGGTGTGGAATTAATGTGGTGATATGAGTATGAAGTGGTGTGGATTTATACAAAGCCAAGATGGATGGGAACAGCATGAGATGATGTGGATAGTGTGCAGGTGTGGAATATGTGTGATGGTATGCATGGATTTACAGTGAGGCGGTATTGGTGTGGAATTAAAACAACCTTGGTGGTGTGGGTAGAGTTCAGAGGGTTGGTGTGGATGTGAAGTGTGTGTGGAATAAGTGCACCATTTTGTGTGTGTGGATCAGTGTGAGGAGGTGTAGATGTGAGGTGAGTGTGTGAATGGATTTAGCGTGTGGAGGTGTGGATGTGGAACGGTTGAGATGTGGATGAGGACGATCTGAAACGTTGTGGATGTGAAGTGAGTGTGGCATTGCTGCGGTAGTGTGGATGAGTTTAGTATGAGGAAGTTTGGAGCAGGAGAATGTAGAATTGATGTGATGATGTGGGTGAATTTGCTTTGAAGGTGTGGATGTAAAGAGAGCAAATTTAGTGAAGGTTGTATTGAGGTGTGGATAGAGGGTAAAGGAGTTGATTTGAGTGGAAATGGGCATGAGTGTGGATGTATGTTGTGTATGGATAGTGAGGATGTAAGTGATACGTGGTGGTCGTAGAATTCCACAGCATGTTATGTGGGTGGAAGTGTGGGTATTGGTGTGGGTGTTGGTGTGGGCAGAGGTGAATAGTGGTGATATTGACAGAGAGGGATTAGGGTATTTTGGCCTGAAGTTGGTGGTGATGAGAGAGGCAGATCGTGGTGGTGAGAGAGCTGTGTTGTGTGGATAGAACCCGTTTGTGTTGATGCAGTTAAAATCAGATATGGGTATGAAAAAAGAAGTGTGTTGGTTTGGGGAAAGAAATAAGTTTATCCTCCTTTTTCCATTACCAGCGCGTGGAGAGGCCAAAGATCCAACTCCTTCCTCTCGCTTCCATCTTCCTAAAAAATTGAAACCAGATCTTACTTCTCCTTTGCAAGATGCTTCGCGACGCCTTGCAATCTCGCGAAATGAAAACATCGTCCGTCTGCAAATTACCTGAGCTCCTCCGCGTCATTGCATTGCGGTTATTTTCGTCCTTAGTCAACTAGTTCATTCCGTGATTCATTCCCCCTCGTCCATCACCTCTCAAGATTTACCTGATTCATATTTCTGGCCCTAATGAGAATTTAATGCCCGGCTCTGGGTTGATGAATGACCGCTGAGTGGCTGGATTTACGACGGTGGGAGTTTGTAGCTGCGTGGCTCAGTGGCGGACAGTCACGCACACGCACACGCACACGCGCACACACACACACACACACACACACACACACACACACACACACACACACACACACACACACACACACACACACACACACACACACACACACACACACACACGCTCATATACTCATCTCTCACTTATAATGTACAGTCACATTACTACACACACACACACACACACACACACACACACACACACACACACACACACACACACACACACACACACACACACACACACACACACACACACACACACGCCCCTCTCCCCTCCCTCACTGCATGATTGGTCCATCCTACTTATAGACTTAATTGAATCATTTGGCACATATTCCTCAACTTCCCCTCGCATCCCAATAGATTTCATTCCCACCTTCATCATTTTGCGTCTGTATTTGGCTTCCTCTGTGATCTGCATGACTATATTGTGTTTATACTGGACGGAACTAGACCAATAATACAACCTCAGCTCTAAGTCGTGGATGGATTAAATTTGATGCCCCGTTCTAGTGGTGGTACAAATGAGTCTCCTTGGTTACTAGTCAAGTCGACCCTCCAACATGCCTGAGCTGGAAAGGGTGATGTTGTACATGTGTAAGCCCCTCTTGCTTACCCATGTACAGTCGCCAGCAAAAGTCCTGTCACCCTTCCAGATTTTCACTCCATGTACTTTGCAACTTTGGCGAATACAAAGCAATGGACACTGATGGCAATGATCGGTGGCTGAATAAAGTCATCAGTGTCGGTTGCTACGGGTTCATGAGGCTAGCTGTCAAAGTCCATGGAGAAGAAAGCAGGAGAGGTTACAGGATTTTTGACGTCAATTGTACATTCTTCCCATGATTTATTAATAGACATTATTTCCGTCACGCAGCACTGTGTTCGTTGCCCAGAATTGGTCTTTTACTCTGCAGGCACTATTTGCTTTTGGTATTTAGATGTAATGTCTTTATAAAAATCCTTGGTCTCCCTCTTCATTCAGACACTAACAACTCTGTCTGGATAGGTGACCGCCTGCTGCCTATGTTACGTTCCCTTGTTACTTTCTGCTAAGAGTAACAGTAGCATACATGTAACTTTTGTGAGTACGGTACACATAGCACATGAGAATTTTTAATGGATGTGCTTTGTTTGTGTGTGTGTGTGTGTGTGTGTGTGTGTGTGTGTGTGTGTGTGTGTGTGTGTGTGTGTGTGTGTGTGTGTTTGTGTGTGTGTTTATTCATTCATTTATCTTTGCACTCACTGTTCATGATGCTTTGGTCTGTGTGTGTGTGTGTGTGTGTGTGTGTGTGTGTGTGTGTGTGTGTGTGTTTGTTCTTTATTCATTCATTTATTCTTTGCACTCACTGTTCATGATGCTTTGGTCTGATTGTGTGTGTGTGTGTGTGTGTGTGTGTGTGTGTGTGTGTGTGTGTGTGTGTGTTTGTTCTTTATTCATTCATTTATTCTTTGCACTCACTGTTCATGATGCTTTGGTCTGATTGTGTGTGTGTGTGTGTGTGTGTGTGTGTGTGTGTGTGTGTGTGTGTGTGTGTGTGGATGCCAGTGACTCAGGGCCAGTGCCACAGACGACCAGTGAGAGGCTTAGCAGTGCCACTCACCCCAGGGAAATCCTAATGCCTGGGAGGGGGGAGAGGGAGAGGGGGAGGAATATGGGGGTAGGGAAGTAGACGCAGGGGGGTGGGGGTAAGGAACAAGGGGAAAAGGGAGTAGAGAAATGGGGGAGGGGGTAAGGGTGAGGGGGGGGTATGGGAGAAGTCGCAGGGGGGAAGGGGTACCAAGGTGAGGGAGAGAGGCGGACGATATGGGGAGTAGGGGAGAGAACTAAGGTGAGGGAGTGGGGAGGGAGGAAAAGGGGATTAGTCGACGCTGGGGAGGAGTAGAAGGAACAGTGGGGTAGCATCATTCGCAGGGGAGAAAGAGCTAGGGGAAATGAGGTACTGGATGACGAAAGGAAAAGGAAAAGGAAAGGAAAGAAGGAAATAGGAGGTGAAGAGAATGAGTCGAAGGGAAGAGGAAAGAAGGGAGTAGATGAAAGAGAAAAGGAATGAAGGAAGAGAGAAGAGTGATGAGATGGGAACAACAGAAAGGACTGAGAGAGAAGGAGATGAGAATGGAAAAGAGGGGAAATAAAGGTAGGGGATTCAGAGGAAAGACAGCGCAGAGGAAATAGAAAAGTGAAAAAGAAGGAGGAAGGAAAAAGATAGACAAGGAAAAAAGGGCTAAAAAAAAAATAGATAAGAAAAGGGGAAGAGAGAAAGGGAAGAAAGCGGAAAAGGTGGAACAGAAAAAGGAGGTTAGAAATAGGACTTGAAGAAGGAGAGAGAGAGAGAGAGAGAGAGAGAGAGAGAGAAGGGAGTGCGAGGGGAGAGTGTGTGATAATGGGTGAAAGGGTGTAATGAGGTTAGAAGGGGTGAGGGTGAGAGGAATGGAGGCCAGAAAGGGTCCAGAGCAAGGAGAAAGGGAGGAAGGAAGGAGCCATGTGTATCTTCAAGAATAATGTACCATCTTATTTACTTCTTTGCGTGTGTGTGTGTGTTTGTGTGTGTGTGTGTGTGTGTGTGTGAAAGAGAGAGACCTTATTGATCAGAATTATTTAAAGAGACCTGTTACGTGTATGGCAAAAAGTATGGAAGAAAGAAGGAAGATAAGACGGGGAGAAGGGTGAGGGTTTAGGGAAGAGGGTGGGGGTATAGGGAAGAGGGTAGGAGATGGGGAAGAGGGTGGGGACATGGGGAAGAAGATTTAGGACATGGGGAAGAGGGGGGACATGGGGAAGAGGGTGAGGCTGTAGAACAAGACCAGCCATCATCGAAATCCAATGGCCCTCCCGGGGTGAAGAGGCAGGCACCCCTCACAAAAGACAGAGAGAGAGAGAGAGAGAGAGAGAGAGAGAGAGAGAGAGAGAGAGAGAGAGAGAGAGAGAGAGAGAGAGAGAGAGAGGGAGAGTATACGTGGCTCTATATCTCTGAAGGACCTAAGTTTATGAACACACTTGTAGTAACTCATGCTTGTCTGTGGGGGTTTGTGTATACGTGTTCTTGTGTATGAGTTTGTGCTTTGTGCCGAGAGAGAGAGAGAGAGAGAGAGAGAGAGAGAGAGAGAGAGAGACAGAGAGAGAGGAAAATGTGGTGTACGTTTGGATAACTAAGTGAAAGAGGGATTCCAAATATTGATGTTGGCCTGTTCGCCCTTCCTTCCTTCTTTGCCTTCTCTCCCCCTTCTCTTCCTTCTCCCTTCTCTCCTTCCTTCCTTCTCCCCTTTTCTTCTTTCACACGTCCCCTTCTTCCTCCCTTCCTGTCCTTTCTTCTATCCCCCCTGTCTTCCTTCTTTCATGACGTAATTCTTCCTCATATCCTTCCTTATTTTCTTCCTTGCCATCTCCTTCTCTTCCTCTTTATTGTACATTTTCTTCCTCCTCCTGATTCTTCCTCCTTTTCTTCTGAGGTACTCCTTGCTAACTTCTCTCTTGTCTTCTGTTGGTTTACTTCTCCCTTTCGTGGCTCTGGTTTTAGTTTCTTCCTTTCCTTGTCCTCCCTATCCCCTCCGCCTACCTCCTTCTCTTCCCTTCTCCCTCCCTCCTTTCATTCCTTCCTCTCACGTCTGTCCCATTCTCCGTCTGTTCCTCTCGTTGTGACTTACTTCCTCCTTCATTACTTCCTCTGCTCATCTCTGGGCTGTTATTCCTCTCATG
>NC_137008.1:1820458-1825458 GCF_032717465.1 Coenobita brevimanus | reverse complement strand
AGAGAGAGAGAGAGAGAGAGAGAGAGAGAAATATGTACAATATGTAAGAGAGTGAGATTCAGAAGTAATTTGTGTGTGAATATGTATTAGAGTCTGTGACAAAACTGAGAAATGTGTTAATCTTGCTTTTGTGTTTTCGTGTGTATTAACGCTTTAGCTTTACGTCAGCAGGGATGTAGATTCTGAATACGTATTATGGTGTAACAGATACGCTCGCCCATATACCCACGTGTCTGTGTTGTAAAAGCCTTGATGCGAAAGAAGAAGTCAAGCAAGGAGACTGATCAAGGACTGAGGATACGTTAGTGCAAATATTAACGTGTGGGTGAGAGATGTAACAGCATAAGGACTTCGTTGCTTTGAGGTTAGAATGGCACCTACTCTGATGCAAATAATCCGAGTCTTGTACATTAGGTCGGTGTTTCCCTAAGCCACGTTCCAGATAATCACATTTCACTGCCAGCCATAATGTACAGTATCTGTCTGTCTATCTATCTGTCTATCTGTCTGTCTATCTGTCTATCTATCTATGTATTACCAGTCACAGTAAAAAAACGGGATGCAGGGAACGAGGCCTTAAGAAACGGGGTGTTCTTATAACTTTATCCCAACTTTTTGCACTCGATGACAAACCCGCTGTGTGTTAATTGGAGGCGTTTAAGGCAAAAAGGATGGACCGATTTATTCAGTATATATGTTCAAGCAAGATGTGGATGATGAAGAAATGGCAGAAGCAGCGAGCGGGAATGAGGTGGTTGTAGTTAGTTATGTAGCCCATGGAGATGTGTATGAAAAAGGTGCACTATTTCATTTAGCTTGCTCGTCGATCGCCTGGTACTTCATCTGATAAAGTACATTTGTGTGTGTGTGTGTGTGTGTGTGTGTGTGTGTGTGTGTTTTCATATATATAGCAGAACAGAGACATTCGAAAGCTTGAATGATGGGTGAATATTAATATGACTTTTTTTCAAAGGCTAAAAGACATAATTTTTTTTTTTTCGGTTTTTGGTTGTGTGGCTTATTTTTGCTAGTTACACTGACCGTATTTCTAATTTTATATTTTCTCTCGGTCTTTGGTTATAAACACCCCAGATATAGAATACACATAAAGATATTCTCAGCCTACCACTTGCTCAGCTTAGAGGTATAACGAATAGACTGTAAGGATGACTGTGAATGTGAGTATGTTCGTATATATGATTTATGTTTCTGGGCACACACATCAATCAGCTATGTTGTGTGTAAATACCAGGACCACAACACAAGGCCTGGAAGGGCAAACATATAAAGGCGTGAAGGGGTTAGTGTGAGGGGAAATTGGTGTATTTAGGGGTGGTGGCGTGGCAGGGAGGGAGGGAAGAGGGAGGTTGGGAGATGGTGATGGAGGGTGGCAGGGTGGAAGGGAGGGAAGGAAGAAGGGTGGCAGGAAGCGTGAGGAAGGGTACGAGCAAAGGGAGGGGTTGGAAGGTATGAATGAAGTGGATAGGGCGTGTTAGGGGTGGTAAGGAGGGAAGAGATGGAAGGCAGGAAGGGAAGGGTGGATGAACAAATGGAAGGCAGGAAAGGGTGGATGAACAAAGTAGAAGGCAGGAAGGGAAGGGTGGATGAACAAATGGAAGGCAGGAAAGGGTGGATGAACAAAGTAGAAGGCAGGAAGGGAAGGGTGGATGAACAAATGGAAGGCAGGAAAGGGTGGATGAACAAAGTAGAAGGCAGGAAGGGAAGGGTGGATGACCAGGTGCGTATGAAGGAGAAGGAATTAG
The DNA here is from genome assembly GCF_032717465.1 of Coenobita brevimanus. Taxonomy (NCBI): domain Eukaryota; kingdom Metazoa; phylum Arthropoda; class Malacostraca; order Decapoda; family Coenobitidae; genus Coenobita; species Coenobita brevimanus. The sequence goes on along the minus strand of NC_137008.1, from coordinate 1,823,695 downwards.
TGGAAAGACGACAGGATAAGAAATAAAAATAAAGACAGAGGGAGAACTACGTGGAGGGCTGAGTGAATGGAATAAATACAAGGGAACGAGGAGTGGTAAATTAGTGAGGTACCTGAAGCAATTAACGCCTTCAGCCGTATAGGTAATAAACATTTTATTATTATAGTTACCTGACGAGTTTATATAACCCAGAAATGCCCACGGAGAAGTTAATGAAGTCTGCATCTAATTCTTCCAGTTAGAGAATGTTATCCTTAGGTGAATAAAGATGGTTTGGAAATGACGAGAATAAAATAGCAAAAAGTCACTGACTTCCAGAGTTTTAGAAAAGGTGGAAAAGAATGAATGTGTAGGGGGAAAAAGGAGGGGAAGGAAAGATAATGTATTTGAGATAAGGGTTACGTTAGGCGATGGGGTGAAGACGAAGCACAGGTAGAGACAGTCAGAAAGGTGGATGATTACAGATATTAATATTGTCACATAGGCACTCCAGAAACAGATATTATTAATTGTTCATGCACCATCAGTTTCTGGCTAAATGCTATATTGTCGGTGTAAATGATTGTGGATAGGCAGTGATATTTTTCCTGGCTCTATTAAATTCAGGGACTTTATAATGCCATATTGTTTTGGAACGAAGAAAAATCAAAGTAATATTTTTTCCTCCTTATTCGTAACATCTTTAAGCTCCCGGAAAACAAGCATAGAATTAGGAGACGCAGGAGCACTAAATTCAACGGGACTTAGGTTTCCGATTACTGTTAGTGAGGGACTGACGAACTATCCGGTTTCTAGACCAGTTCTCGCAGTGAAAATGAATGAACGAATACATAAATAAACTACCTTGATACCTGGATCGCTTGTTAGGAGGATATATATATTTTACTTTCTGTGTGACAATGCTTCAGAAGATCAAAATTTGTGGTACAGCCTAAAGATATGTGTGAATCAGAAAGAATCGCTTCGTGGTAGAACTGAAGGTAAATGTTCCCTCTGTATTATGAAAGGTGTGTAAGTTAGCATGGATTGGGCACGGTCATTTGTGAAGAGCGATGGTTTTGTGTGTGTGTATGTGTGTGGGTGGGTGAGTGGGTGGCCATCCGTCTTGTGCTATACGTGGCAGCTCCAGTCATCTCTCTTACCAGCCTGAAGGTACAGTACCTGCGTCGGTGTGTGGAGTTTGACAGTTGTTGTGATGTTGCCCTGACAGCACGTAAAGAGAGCTGTTTGAGGCTGTTTTTCTTCCTTTGATGTCTGACGTCTGTGGATGATAGTCTGAGTGTGTTTCCAGATTGCTGAGTTGCTGGGAAGTGAGCAAGAAATAAACTCACTACTACAAAAGGGTAAAGCGAGAGAGACAGACAGAGAGAGACAGAGAGAGAGCATGAAATAGGTAAATAGCAGAGGCAGGATAAACATTGGTGAGTTAAAGAGAAGGAATGCTGGAAGGGTAGAAAAGAGGAAGGCAGGTTGGTGAGGGATGGGCGGGAGGAGAGGAGGAAAAAAGGGGGAAGCGCCCCAGTAAAAAGGGGAAGATGGATGGGGAGAGGATGGTAGATAAGATTGGGAGAAAGTTTTGAGGGATGGATGGCGATTCCACACACACACACACACACACACACACACACACACACACACACACACACACACACACACACACACAGGGAGAGATTCAGGAACAAAACATTGAATAAAAAACGCTTTACTAAATAACAGAGAAGCTATGGTTAAAGACAGAGTTTGCCTTTGGGAGCTTCCTTGTATCGGGTGAAGCCTTCCAATGTTGCGTGAAGCCTGCCTGTGTCGAGTGAAGCCTACCTGTGTCATGTGAAGCCTGCCTGTGTCTAGTGAATCTTACCTGTGTCAAGTGAAGCCTTCCAGTGTCATGTGAAGCCCGTGTGTCGAGTGAAGCCTACTTGTGTCGAGTGAAGCCTACCTGTGTCGAGTGAAGCCTACCTGTGTCGAGTGAAGCCTACCTGTGTCGAGTGAAGCCTACCTGTGTCGAGTGAAGCCTACCTGTGTCGTGTGAAGCCTACCAGTGTCGTGTGAAGCCTGCCTGTGTCGAGTGAAGCCTACATGTGTCGAGTGATGTCTGCCTGTGTCGAGTGAAGCCTACATGTGTCGAGTGATGTCTACCTGTGTCGAGTGAAGCCTACATGTGTCGAGTGTTGTCTGCCTGTGTAGAGTGAAGCCTACATGTGTCGAGTGATGTCTGCCTGTGTCGAGTGAAGCCTACATGTGTCGAGTGATGTCTGCCTGTGTAGAGTGAAGCCTGCCTGTGTCGAGTGAAGCCTACCTGTGTCGAGTGAAGGCTACTGTACCTCTGTGGAGAGAGGCCTGCCTGTGTCGAGTGAAGCCTACTGTACCTGTGTTGAGTGAAGCCTACTGTACCTGTGTCGAGTGAAGCTACTGTACCTGTGTCGAGTGAAGCTACTGTACCTGTGTCGAGTGAAGCCTACCTGTGTCGAGTGAAACCTACCTGTGTCGAGTGAAGCCTACCTGTGTCGAGTGAAGCCTGCATGTGTCGAGTGAAGCCTATATGTGTCGAGTGAAGCCTGTCTTTGTTATGTGAAGCCCGTGTGTCGCGTAAGGCCTGCCTGTGTCGAGTGAAGCCTACTGTACCTGTGTCGAGTGAAGCCTGCCTGTGTCGAGTGAAGCCTACCTGTGTCGAGTGAAGCCTACCTGTGTCGAGTGAAGCCTACCTGTGTCGAGTGAAGCCTGCATGTGTCGAGTGAAGCCTATATGTGTCGAGTGAAGCCTACCTGTGTCGAGTGAAGCCTGCATGTGTCGAGTGAAGCCTATATGTGTCGAGTGAAGCCTGCCTTTGTCATGTGAAGCCCGTGTGTCGCGTAAAGCCTGCCTGTGTCGAGTGAAGCCTGTCTCTGTCGAGTGGAGCCTGCCTGTGTCGAGTGAAGCCTGCCTGTGTGTCGAGTGAAGCCTGCCTGTGTGTCGAATGAGATGAATAAAACAGAATGAAGCAGCCATCACGTGACTGAAACTGTAAGTGAACCAATGTGGGTTGGGTGATGCACCTGTGAGGCAAGGCAGTGGTAAGTCGAGTGAAGCAGCGTGTGAAGCAGCTGTGAGGCGAGTGAAGCAGGGAGTGAGAAAGATGTGAGAAGAGTGAAGCAAAATGTGAGGCAACTGTGAGGAGAGCGAAGGAGGGTGTGAGGCAACAGTGAGGAGAATGAAGCAGTGTATGAAGCAGGTGTGAGGAGGGTGAAGCAAGGTGTGAGG
>NC_137008.1:1807958-1815458 GCF_032717465.1 Coenobita brevimanus | reverse complement strand
AGAGGGGGAACTTGTGTTAAACGGGTGGAAGGGAATGCATTGGGTGGACGTTGTTGGAGTGAGTTGTTCGGGTTGGTTAGATGGAAGAAGAGGTGGAGGAGGAAGAGCAGGAGAAGGAGGAGGAAGAGGTGAAGATGGAAGAAGACAGGAAGAGGAAGAGGAGGAGGAGGAAGTGCAGATGGAGGAAGACAGGAGGAGGAGGAGGAAAACAGAGATGAGTTGGATTGCCAAGATCGAAGGTGGAAAAAGATGTCAGTGAGAGTGGACAGTGAGAAGAGAATAATGTAAGAATGGAGGAACGAGAATAGAAATTATGTGAGGTAAGAGGAGAAAGAAGATAGTTATAAGAGGAGGAAGAGGAGGAGGAGGAGGAAAATTAGTTGTACTGAGAGTAGGAGGAATGAGGAAGAAGATGGGAGAGAATAGTGTTGGGTATGAGGAGAGAGGGAGAGAGAGAGAGTGAGAAAGTTAAAGTGAGAGGAAAAGCCAGACGCTGAGTGGGGATTTTCCTTGTAATCTTCCTTTCCTCTCTGGGCCAGTCGCTTGTAGGAAGGCGTTAGGTCACACATTAACCGTGTCTAAAAGTTTCCACACCATTATAGTAGCGATCGTGTCAGAGATGGAGTGAGAGTACGCGGCGGACGGGGCAATAAATAGATTACTAGATCGTGGTACGCGGGTAGATAAAGGAGATGGAGTGAGAGGATGAGGTGGAACAGGTGTACAGGGATACAGGTAAGTATAAGGATCAGGTACACGAGTATATAAAGGACGATGGAGTGAGAGGACGAGGTGGGCTGGGAAACAGGCTAAGTCGATTACAAAGGAGTGTTACGTAGATAGGTGCATAGGTAAGGAATATATAGTTAATGAGGTGAACAGGACGAAAAATATATTACCAGAGATGGAGTGAGAGGATGAGATGAGGTAGAGTTAGCCATATGATACCGTGGGGGTCGGACCTAGAAACGCCTTTGTCACTGAGTTACTGATTGGGTGAGTTTTTTTTACGTTACTGAGGGACCGATTAACTCTTTGTCGGTCAGCCCGGCGTCGTGTGGAGATCGAAATAAGTTAATAGACGAAAGGATTGAAAATATTACACACGAAAAGCTAGATGGAAGGAAAGGTGAAGAGAGCAGCTAATGAGAGAGATGTATGAGCTTACCTGGAAAGTGTAGATTACCTTGATAGAGAGATGAATGAAGGGAGAGAGGTGGAGAGGAGTGTAGTCGTGTGTGTGTGTGTGTGTGTGTGTGTGTGTGTGTGTGTGTGTGTGTGTGTGTGTGTGTGTGTGTGTGTGTGTGTGTGTGTGTGTGTGTGTGTGTGTGTGTGTTAAGTGTTCATTACCCAGAAAAAGACGTATATGAAGGGAGAGAGGTGGAGAGGAGTCTAGTCGTGTGTGTGTGTGTGTGTGTGTGTGTGTGTGTGTGTGTGTGTGTGTGTGTGTGTGTGTGTACTATCCTGTTCTTTTCATGTTATCTCTTATCAGCATGACTGGAATGGCACGTGAAAGAGAGAGAGAGACAGAAAATAACCTAACTCACTCGTAGTTGTAAATTATAGATAAAGAAGATCCAGTGAAAGGAAGACGGTGATAAGGAAAAAGATAGCTTACAAGGAGGAAGTGTAGAGATAGATAGATAAATTGGAGGAAGTGTAGAGATAGATAGATAAATTGGAGGAAGTGTAGAGATATATAGATAAATTGGAGGAAGTGTAGAGATAGATAGCTTACAAGGAGGAAATGTAGAGATAGATAGATAAATTAATGTTGTGGAAGAGAGAGGTGGAGAGTGAGGATGGTAATTGTAGTGATGATTAAAGTTTGATGTGTATACACGGAAAGTTATTCTCTCTCTCTCTCTCTCTCTCTCTCTCTCTCTCTCTCTCTCTCTCTCTCTCTCTCTGTCACACACACACAACCATACTTACTTGTGGAGTCTGCCTTTTTGTGTGTGTGTGTGTGTGTGTGTGTGAGAGAGAGAGAGAGAGAGAGAGAGAGAGAGAGAGAGAGAGAGAGAGCAAAGCGCAGGCTGAAGTCCTGAGTCAAGAGGAGGAGGTGGAGATTAGAGAGAGAGAGAGAGAGAGAAACATAACACTATCCCGTAATTCCTAGACAAAGAATCACCCTTATAGCCTAATTATATATATTTTTTATTTTTTATTTCCCTCAAAATTTTATAAGGCTAATGAAGAAGTTTTTATAGATTTGGAAGTTTGATATTTTCCCTCATTAACCTCTTCAGCACGAGTGATTTTTTTTTGGTTTAAAAAATATTGGAAAAAGAGAAGAAAATGGGACAATACTCTTCTGAGTGGGATTAAAGAGAGTGAGCAAGTGGAGGTATACAGTGAGAGAGAGAGAGAGTGTGTGTGTGTGTGTGTGTGTGTGTGTGTGTGTGTGTGTGTTGAATATCATGCTTCGTTTCGTCCTTCCTTACTTTGATCTTTGAAGTGTTTACAGTAGAGGAAACATCAGAGGTTTACGCTCTCTCTCTCTCTCTCTCTCTCTCTCTCTCTCTCACACACACACACACACACACACACACACACACACACACACACACACAGGGTTAATTCGCTTTCATGTATTCACAAGGGCTTTACATTATGTAAACACAAAGCCTTTCCTCTTGTCGCTCTTTCCTCATCCCCCCCCCCTCTCCCTCCTTCTCTCTCTTTTTCTCTCCCCTCCCCCTTCCCCCTTCCTCCAGGATCTCCTCTCTCCCCCTCTTCTTCCTCCCTCCCCCTTCCCTCTCCTTGCTCCCTTTTGCCTCCCGTCCCATCCTTCCTCCTTCCTACCTCTCTCCCCCACACCTAACTTCTCCCTCTCTCATCCTTCCTTGTTTCTCCCTCCATCCGTCCCTTTTTCCTCTCCACCTCCTTCCTCCCATTGTTCCTGCTTCCCTCCACTCTCCATCCTTCTCTCTCTTCCCTCTCATCCTCGTAATCCTTCTCTTCATTTCTAAGCATGTTAATTTTTTTTTTTTTTCATTTTTATGTTACCATTATCTTTCGTTTCTCCTTTATCAGTTCTCTCTCTCTCTCTCTCTCTCTCTCTCTCTCTCTCTCTCTCTCTCTCCTCTTCTTAAACTACAGTCCTCTTTCTTTCTTCTTTATCTTTTTTATTCTCTTCTCTATCCATTCCTTTTGATTTTCTCTCTCTCCCTCTCTTTCTCTCTCTCTCTCTCTCTCTCTCTCGGGTAAAAACTAAAAAAAAGACAATACCGTTCACCTAATAACCGTGTGTCCGGAAAGATTTATAATTGAACATAAATTCGAGAGAGAGAGAGAGAGAGAGAGAGAGAGAGAGAGAGAGAGAGAGAGAGAACCTATTAACAGCCTTTAGTTATTGGGATTTATTTTTTACTTCTCTCCTTTACTCCAATTTATCTCTACCTCCATCAGCATTCTCTCTCTCTCTCTCTCTCTCTCTCTCTCTCTCTCTCTCTCATTGTGTTCATAGTGTCTCCATTACCCCTCTTAAGGTAGCTCCCTAATACATTTTCCTTGGCGATTTATTTTTGGATATGGCAGGTTGATATCCTTGTGTGCGTTGATTATGCAAAGTGTAGCGATACTGGAAGGATTTATGGGACTCAGAAGCGGACACTATGGCGTAATAAAATAAATCGCTTAGGAAAAGGTGTTAGGGAGTTTGCTTAACCGCCGAGAAGACGAACCTAAACTTTTTTCTTTTTTTTTTCTTCATTCTTGCTCCCTCAGACGATTTTTTTGAGCTGATTTTTTTTTTTCGAAATAGAGGGGTTTAGTCCCTCACTTGTGTCGCCCTCTTACTGCTTCACTATCCTTTCTTCTGTCTATCTATCTATATATCTATCTATCTATCTATTGCCAGACGCCATAATCCCATACGGGGTGGCCATTTGACTTTGAGTTATTTGTTTTACGGGAAGGGGCACTAACCCTCCACCAACCCACTTGCTGACACTTAGGGAGCACGTATGGTTTGGTTGTATGGTTACCACCCAGCGTTGTATATGGTTTCTTGGCTTACAGGAAACCATTTGGCTTGTCACTCAATGTAAAGCCACCTGTAAAGGAAAGAAAAGCAATAAGAAGTGACAGGAAAGATGGGAGAAATAGGAAGAGAGGAGGGCAGGCACAGAAAAAGAATGATAAAGGCTAAGGAAGAAGCAGGCAGCACTACATCAAGTGAGTGGATGATGCTCGCCACCACCTACCACTATAAGGCCTTTCTTAAGATGAATAAAATCGTCTTAAGAGGAAATTATCGCAGCGAAGAAGTTGCGTAAGACATTGATGAAGCTTACGTGGGAATCTGAAGGAGGAGGTATTTACAACTTAAGGTGGTTTTCTCAGACCTGCTTACGATCAGTTTTCCGTCGTAACTAAGATATACTTTTTATAGGAAGAAGTAGACAAGGGAGGATTTATTTCACTCCCTCCCTGATCTTCCTGCAGAAAAAAAAATGTGTATAATATGGGGTATTTTCCGTCTCGCAAGATTGTAGTTAGAGATTCGCCTGCCTCCTTGTCTTTCCTGCATATCAAAGCCTGAGTTAGGATTGGGGATTGATGGTGTGTGTGTGTGTGTGTGTGTGTGTGTGTGTGTGTGTGTGTGTGTGTGTGTGTGTGTGTGTGTGTGTGTGTGTGCGCGTCCTGATCCTGGCCTTTTTATCCTCCTCACTGCCTTGGATGTTATATGATTTGCCTTCAGGTGAACGGAATCATCTTGCTTTCGTTTAATAAAGTTCTTGGCCTCACCACAACCAGAAAAATTATTACTGTAGATTAATTTTAAGCTTCAGACGGCTAAAATATCTCTCAGTGGAAGCGAATCGTCTATTATTACTGCTAAATTATCTCTCAATGGAACAAAATCGTTCACAATTACTGCTAAAATATCTCTCAGGGGAACAAATTCGTCTATTATTACTGCTAAAATATCTCTCAGTGGAGCAGAAGCGTCTATTATTACTGCTAAAATATCTCTCAGTGGAGCAGAAGCGTCTATTATTACTACTAAATTATCTCTCAGTGGAACAAAATCGTCCACCATTACTGCTAAAATATCTCTCAGTGGAACAAAATCGTCTAATATTGCTACTTGAATATCTCTCAGGTGATAGGTAAGATTTAGTCCCTTATGTTCATGTGCCGCTACAGTGAAAGGGATAGTGAGGGTGAACTGAGTCCCTTTCATTCAAGAGTTACTACAGTGAATGGTATAGTGAAGCATAATTACGGCCCAGTATGTTCGAGAGGTGGAGGGATGGAGTAGGTATATGAGTGAGGGGGGAGTGAGTTGGGGGAGGGTAGTCAAATGGTGAGTGACAGAGCGAGTTGGAGGCGTTTTGTCTGCGGCCACCCTTTGCGGGATTAGTGCGTCGGGCTATAGATAGATAGATGTTCGAGAGTTGCAGTAGTGAAGGGAAAAATAAGGTTACTCAGCCACTCCTGTTTGAGAAGTGCAAGCAAGCATGAAAGACGTTCGCGGACTGAAGACGCGAATAGAGTGACTAACCTACGTTACTGAAAAAAAAACTTACTCCCATATATATACATACACACAATGAAAATAATTTAAAAGTTATCATAATATTAATAATCTTCAGAATGAACGAGAGATTATTATTGTCTTGGAAATTACGTAATAAAATTGATTGTCAGATTCTGGGAGGTAAGGGAAGAATGTTAGAGGAAGTTGTATGCCACCTTCCCTGAGACAGACAGACAGACAGACAGACAGAGACAGAGACAGAGAGAGAGAGACAGACAGACAGACAGACAGAGAAAGAGACAGATACAGAGAGAGAGAGAGAGAGTACAAGTTGATGAGACATGTAAAGAGAATCGTCGACTGAGAGGGATGTCACGTATGAGAGAGTGAGAGAGAGAGGGAGGGAGGGAGGGAGGGGGAGGGAGAAGAAGTTAATGAGACATATAAATAGTCGATTGAAAAAGGGGATGTCATTCGAGGGAGAGAGAGAGAGAGAGAGAGAGTGGCCATACAGTGAGAGACGGTGCAACTTGCGGCGCCTTTCATTAAACTTAGGGTAAAGTTCTTCTCTCAAGTTAGGACTCCATCATTCCCACCTCTCTCAATATATATTAAAATTCTCTCTCTCTCTCTCTCTCTCTCTCTCTCTCTCTCTCTCTCTCTCTCTCTCTCTCTCTCTCTAAAGCCATCTTCTTTAACCCTTATTAAGATGTACATAAGAGTGTTTATTTTTCCTTCACTCTTATTGCTACTACTTCGCAATGAAAGCAAATATTAGCGTGACAGGCTGAGAGAGAGAGAGAGAGAGAGAGAGAGAGAAAGTTAAGAGATAATGAGATGTGATCCCTAACACCTCTTCCTTAGCGATTTATTTTTGGATACTGCTGGCTCATACCGTTTTGTGCGTTACTTATGCAGAGTATGGTCATATTAGAATGATTATAGTAGCACAGAAGAGGACGGTAAGGTGTAATAAGCAAAATAAATCGCTTAGGAAGAGGTGTTAGGGAACTTCCTTCTCCGTTCTTATTATGACATAGGATGTCTAGGAAAAAAACATAGCCTATACTCTTTTTACTCTGACTTGGCCTAAAATTGCCATCTCTCCATCTTGAAAGCTGAGTTGTAACACTGTATTAATATCCAAACATGATGCTGGTCACGAAGAAGTGCTGTGGAAAGGATGTACTGTAGAGTCGTAGGATTGTCTGTCACTGAGCTGCGTGAAATGAGGTAAAAAAAAAAAAAAAGTGAAAATCTGGGCCAAGTTAAGGTAAAAGGATTATAGTAAGTTTTCTTGATGTGACTTGAGATGGGTAAGGGAGAAGATGAGAACTTGGTCGTGAGGAAAGTGTGTGTGTGTGTGTGTGTGTGTGTGTGTGAGAGAGAGAGAGAGAGGGGGGGGGTAGTAATTAGGTACATAGTCTCAAACACACCATTATATTCCCGATGGCCTCACACCAAATCACGTTTCCAGTCCATTTAGGGAGAGAGAGACAGACAGACAGTCAGAGTGCTAATTACACATATACTCTCAGTCACACCAATATGATCCCGAAGCCCAAACCCAAAGCACGTTTCCAATCCACTTGCTTGTTTTTTTTATGATAATGGTGAAACATTCGGTTCATTGCCTCGCCATAGCCTGTTCACCCAGATATTCGGTAAACATCCGGGTGAATAAATACCCCAGGTGTGAAATTAGAGGTTATAGGAAAATGGAATCTGGTATTTTTGTCAGTGTAATTGTTCTGTTATTTTTCTCAATGGAATCACTTATATTTTTTTCTCAGTGGAATCACTGTTATATTTTTTTCTCAGTGGAATCGTTCTGTTATTTTTCTCAATGGAATCACTGTTATTTTTTTCTCTCAGTGGAATCGCTGTTATTTTTATCAATGGAATCACTTATTTTTCTCAATGGAATCGCTGTTATATATTTTTTTTCTCTTTGTGGAATCTGTCTGTCTATCTATTGCCAGACGCCTTAATCCCTTATACGGGGTGGCCAC
>NC_137008.1:1797958-1802958 GCF_032717465.1 Coenobita brevimanus | reverse complement strand
ACCACACCTCACCACACCGCCAGCCCCACCTCGTGTGCTTTTCACAAGGTCTAAATCCATCCTTCTTTAGTCCAGTGACATTAATTCCTCCCTTAGTCCTTATCCCTTGTATTATCTCCCATTTTTTTCCCCACTTTTATCCTTTCACTCTGAGTACCCATTTCAACTCTTTCTTCTATGCTTCTCTCAGTTTCACCTTACATGTTACACTCCCTCGCACCATCCCCTCTTGACTCATAGATCAATTACACACTCAATTGATTTAGATTCTGTCAGCTTCATGTGTGTTTTTTTTTTCTGTACCATATGTTTGCTTGCTTTTCTCTGTGGCTAATGTACTAAATTTTCATGCACAGTTTTCTTTCCTGAGTCGTCTTTCTTTTGAATTCCATTATTATTTCCATCTGGCAAACCAATAATAATAATAATAATAATAAAAATAATAATAATAATAATAATAATAGTAGTAGTAGTAGTAGTAGTAGTAGTAGTAGTTGTAGTAGTGGTGGTGGTAGTTGTAATAATAATAATAATAATAGTTCACGGACCTCCACCAAATCCTAATTCCAAATCACCTATCACAAGCATGTGTTAAGTCCTTAGCGTGTATCACTATTCATCTTACTAGTTTCATTCCAAAATCTGTCCTTCACTTCTGCTTAACTTCTCACATACTCACTTGACCTCTCACATACTCAACTTCTCACATACTCACTTGACTTCTCACATACTCACTTGACTTCTCACATACTCACTTGACTTCTCACATACTTGCATCACTAGATAAATCACAAGTCACTTATTGGAGAGCTGAATCGAACATTGCCGATATTGTTGCAGTCAGCCTCACAGATTGCAGAGTTCTAGCAATCTCACTGATGAACTGTCTATCTATCTATCTGTCTGTCTAACCATCTATCTATCTATCTATCTATCTTTCTGTCTATCTATCTTCTGATGAACACATAGACCGATATATGCACATGTCGAGAAACAGGTAGGAAATCTTAGGGTAGAAGGACTTGGGTTGAGTGGTGAGATTGGTAACGGGTTGTGATGGAGAGGCTTGAAGGTGTGTTTTTACCTGTCACGCTAATTAGCTCTGGGGCAGGTAGCACAGGGGCGTCTGGTCGAGAGTAATATTTTCAACCCTGTGAGGTATTTTTTTTTCTTCCTATCTACAGGTTATACTTAAGACTGGTATATTAAATAGGAAGTTTTATCTGCTTCTGGACCTGAACTAGTGGAGAGAGATACTGCCCTCACGTATGGAAGTGAAGCTTGGACCTTGTTGGAGGGACAGAAGTCAAGAGTGAGAGCTGTGGAAATGAGTTATTTGAGAGGAGCCTGTGGAGTCTCATGGAGAGACAGATTGACAAATGAGGAAGTGAAGGATCGTTGTGGTGTGGATGTGGATGTGAGAGGAAGAGTTAGGAAAAACACACTGAGGTGGTTTGGCCATGTGGAGAGGATGGAGAGTGAGAGACTGACAGGGAGAGTGTATGTGAGGGAGGTGGAGGGGGGGAGAGGGAGGAGGAGGCCAAGGATGAGATGGAGGGATGGAGTGGAGAGGTATATGAAAGAGGGGGGTGTGAGTTGGGAGCAGGGCAGTGAAATGGCTGGGGAGAGCGACATGGAGGCGATTTGTTTGTGGCCACCCCTTACGGGATTGAGGCGTCTGGCAATAGATAGATAGAAATTCCATCTCCATGAGAGGTCCTTCCTAAACTGAATAAAACTGTTGGGAGATAGCAAGACTGAGAGATAAAATACGGGTTGAAGAAGTTAATGTTCCAGAATGATATTTGGATACAGGATTGGAATCTGTTGTACTTCTAATGTAAACACTGCCTTCAGCCACTCTGTTCTCTCTAAAAATATCTCTACGGTAATTGTTGTTGGTAACTAGTGCCGAACCCATTGACGCCGCCCTCCCTCATGCACGCAATGGCTACAAAAAGGGGAGACTGTGGTACACTGGTTAGCACCTTCACCTCGGAACTAGATGAACGCGAGTGTGATTCTCAGGCCGATTAGACTTTTAGGTAAAGCTCGTTTCCCTTTGCCTCTGTTCTCCCACCATTATTAGGGACCTTAGTGTAACATCAGCTACTGTGCGCCGTTATTTTAAAGGAGAATTATCACTTAGAAAAAATAATTGCTTGCCTTAATACCCCTCTTTCAGTTTATAGGCGTTCATCTTTAGCATTATTTCGTGTCTGGCCTCCATTTGTTGAAACACTGTATTTTCATGCAACTTAAGAGCATCCCCCTGGTACAGTACTTTCACACTCACCTGGCCTAAAATTTCGACCTTTTGTTGTTATTTCAAGAAGCTCAGTGACGGAAAAACACGGTGCTAGGCTCTGCATCCTCTCCATAGCACTTTTTCATGACTAGCATTGTATTCTATTGTTAATCTATTGTTACAAAGCACCCAGAATGGAGAGCTTGCAAATTTAAGCCAAGTTAGTTTAAAAGGAGTATAGTGGTTTGCATTTCCCCTAAGCTCATATATTTAGCACATGAGTTTTTCACTGAGTAGGGTGGTTGAATTTTTACTATACTCATTTTACTTTGACTTGGTTCAGATTTTCGTCCTTTTGCAGCTTATTTAACGTAGGGCAGTGGAGGGAAAAGGCAATACTACAGCTCTACACCCTTCCCATAGCACTTCTTCGTGACTAGCATCATAATCAGACTTGTTCCAGCACAGCATTCAAGATAGCGGGATGATGATTTTAAGCCCTAGGAGACGATCATGACTTAGGAAATGAAGTAATTAGAATATAGTTAATGATCTTAGTATTTACCATTCCAACTTGTCTTTCATTTTCTTAGATGCATAAGATTGGAAAAAATGGTCATAACAGAGGGAGAAAAAAAATAAGATTCCGTATATATTTTTTATTTGTCCTCATTTTAGACCATTTCATTCCTTTAATCTGATTTCAACACATGCCTTCACAGACCAGCTGCACTTTGATGTTCATTTACTGATTGCAGTGTCTGTGGTGTTGAGTTTGTGTTGAAAGAGATGGAAGAGTGACACAGTCTCTCTCTCTCTCTCTCTCTCTCTCTCTCTCTCTCTCTCTCTCTCTCTCTCTCTCTCTCTCTCACACACACACACAAGTACTTTTCAGGTGTACAGATGTGCAAGTCGACAGGTGTAAGGTGAAGTCATTAGTGTAAGTGTTCATCATAGCAAGTGCCTGCATATTCCGTCAACTGCATTATATTTGGTGTTGGCAGTGGTGTGTGTTGGCAGTGGTGGTGTTGGCAGTGAAGGTGTTGGCAGTGGTGATGTTGGCAGTGGTGGTGTTGGCAGTGGTGTGTGTTGGCAGTGGTGGTGTTGGCAGTGAAGGTGTTGGCAGTGGTGGTGTTGGCAGTGAAGGTGTTGGCAGTGGTGATGTTGGCAGTGGTGGTGTTGGTAGTGGTGGTGTTGGTAATGGTGGTATTGGCAGTGGTGGTGTTGGCAGTGATGGTGTTGGTAGTGGTGGTGTTGGCAGTGGTGGTGTTGGCAGAGGTGGTGTTGGCAGCGGTGGTGCTGGGAGTCTTGATGGTCGAAGTCATGGTGTTGGCAGTTGAAGAGACCTTATAATTGTGGTGGTATTAGCAGTGATGGTGTTGGTATAAGTGGTGGTATTGGTGGTGATGATCTTGATGGTGTTGGCAGTGGTGATGGTGATGGTTGGCAGCGTTGTTAGAGTTGGCAGTGGCGGTGTTATTGTGTTGCTAGTGATGATGGTGACATAGTGGTAGTGACAGTCGTTATGCTGGGAGCGATGATTGTGATGATGGTGATGATGGAGTTGGCAGTGGTGTGGTAGTGGTGGTAGTGATGAAGATGTTGATGATGATAATGATGATGATGATGATGATACTGGTGGTGGTAGCGGTGGTGTCAGCAGTAACGTTGGCAGTAGTGGTGGTGGGATTGTGGTAGAGGTGGCAGTGGTGGTGTTCGTATTACTATCATTTTAGGCTTGTCACTCAGAGTCATTAGAATGCAGTACTTCATCAAGTGAGTGGATGGATGACACCTGCACCTGCCACAGAGCCCCAGCTACCACACAAAGCAAATACCAAATATTTCAGGCTTTCCCAGACTGTCACCCATCCAAGTTGCATCTCTTGGCACACAGAACAGGAAGCGATACACTCAGGGTTGCATGACCGTTCACAGAGGCATTGATGAAAGGATGTTGTGTAGGGAGTTATTTCTGTCATTTCTTCATAGGGCAGTTTGTAGGGCAGACAGCGATTGTGATGATGCGGGTGTTGGTAGTGTTAGAGTGTATTTAGATGTTCAGTAATGTTTTTTTTTTTTCCATGGCACATCATAAGGTAAATGTAAGCGTTTTAGGACTTTAGGCACACACACACACACACACACACACACACACACACACACACACACACACACACACACACACACACACACACACACACACACACACACACACACACACACACACACACACACACACACACACACACACACACACACCAGGCACCCATTTCCCTCTTTCTTGTACACAGGGGAAAAAAAACTCTCAAGCTAACCACCCTCTCTCTCTGTCCCGCAGGCAAGGAGGTGGTGACACGGGCGGGGAGCAATGTAACGTTGGATTGTCCCGCCGCAGCCACCACCTACGTCCTGGCCCTAGAGTGGCGCTGCAGAGGATGCCAGGTATAAGAGCAATATCTTAAGGATGAAGTGGTTGTGTTGTGGTGTGTGGTGTTGGATTGTAATTGCCACCACTTTTTTTTATCAGTGTGTGTGTGTGTGTGTGTGTGTGTGTGTGTGTGTGTGTGTGTGTGTGTGTGTGTGTGTGTGTCGTAAGTTTGCATTTCCTGACTGCCACTGAGTTTATGATGTGGATGTTCACAAGCCAACGCCAGTCCTCCGTCATCACATAACCAAACCCACACACACTACTCGTCTTGTCTTTTATCACCATCTTCTTCTTGTCAGTCTGTGTCTTGTATCATTATCC
>NC_137008.1:1775458-1792958 GCF_032717465.1 Coenobita brevimanus | reverse complement strand
GGAGATGTGAGAGGGGGATGGCAGGGAGTGACGAGGAAGGGATCAGGGGGATGAGGAAGGATGAGGAGAAGGGGGGGGGGATGTGAGAGGAAGTGAGACGAGAGGGAATGGCAAGGAAGGGAAGGGATTAGGGGGATGAGGAAGGATGAGGAGAGGGGCTGAGGGATGTGGGAGGGATGAGAAGTGGGATGAGAGGGAGTGGCAAGGAGGAGAAGGGAACAGGAGGATTGGGATAGGAGAGTAGGAATGAGGGGAGTAGGAGGCTAGTGAAGGAAAATTAACCAGACTAAATGAAAAAGATAAAATTGCTACGGGAGAAATACATAAAATTGAAAATGGATGGAAGACACAAATTTGAGCAGTGAAGGGAAGGAGTGGAAATGAAATACAGAGAGATGGCATTATGAAGCAAGGAGGTGGAGAAAATGAGGGGGAAATGAGAAAGATGAGAAACAGCTTGCCCGATAGAGGAAATGGAAGCTTGAAAAGGAGAGAGAGAGAGAGAGAGAGAGAGAGAGAGAGTAAATATAAAGACTGAAAGGAGAAAGAGAAGACCTTAAGATGGCGGAAGATATTGCCTTATTGATCAGTATTCATGAAGTCTTGGGATAATACTTAGTGCATGAGAGAGAGAGAGAGAGAGAGAGAGAGAGAGAGAGAGAGAGGAGGAGGGGAAACAGGCAATCGCTGGCCCAAGAGAAAAAGAAATATCAATGCATTTTCCTTTTTCCTCCCTAATGGGGTAGTTTTTCCTTCAGATTTTTGGCGTGTACTTTCTTTGACTTTGGATTCCCCTTAGCACCGTTTTGTTAGCGATTTATTATGCATAGTGTACCTTAATATTGTTTTTAATACGGTATATATTTTTTTCCGTATCGACAGGGCTTCATAGGTAATGTATAGGGAAGATATGTACGATAAATCCCTGAGTGAGAGGTGCAATGTAGCTTGAAATCAGTCTTAGGAAATAAATCGGTAAGGAAAAGGTGCTCAGAACCTAATTATGCCACCTGGATTACACCATAATTTGTTTACCTTTAATCGCCTTATCCCAAACAGGTGTGATCGTTCGCGTCCCTCTAATTATTCCTCACTGCTTCCAAATTACGGATGCATTTCTTATATTCACCATCTCAAGACGGTTTTCTTAGGATGGTTGTCTTAAGCAGGAGGGGTTGATACCTTCCTGTAATCCCTGCTCTGTCTGGGCTCTTTAATAACGTGAATAAAATCGCCTAAAAACAGATGATTCCAGGACAGGATTACCGGGATGACTGACTCTTACAAACGTGTTATTATAGGCATTTATCTAAGTGTAATTGGTATTGTAGTAGTAGTCTAGTATCTTCCCATTCCTGTGTGTGTGTGTGCTCCTCATAAACGCATTAAACAGAAAAGTGGGATCGTGTGAGAGGGAGTATTGAGAAAATTTGAGAAAATCTGGAGTGAAGGAAGCAAGGAGAGAGAGAGAGAGAGAGAGAGAGAGAGAGAGAGAGGAACTAAAGGAATAACTGCAAAAATGAAAATAAATGGAAAACGAAAATGCTGAATAACAGGACTGGAAAAATGCGAGGGAAAATAAGAATTCCATAGTCAGAAATGGAAAATACAAGAGAGAGAGAGAGAGAGAGAGGGAGAGAGAGAGAGAGAGAGAGAGAGAGAGAGAGAGAGAGAAACTGTCAGGAAGAGAGAAATTGAAGGACCGATAGAAATAGCGATAGAGAGAGATGGAAATGAAGGAGGGAAGTCAGGTCAGCAAGAGAGAGAGAGAGAGAGAGAGAGAGAGAGGGAATTAAAAAATGGAAAAAGCAAAAACGAAGAGAAGATTACTGGACTACGTAGAGAGAGAGAGGGGGGGGGGAGGCAGGGAGCTTACAAGGAAAAAGAAAGAGAGAAAAGACAGGCAGTAAAGAAAATCTGAAATGAAGAAATAAAGCTGGCTAAGGGAAGGAAGCTAAAAGAGAGAGAGAGAGAAAGCGTACAAAAAAAAAAGAAAGAAAAAAGAGAGAAAGAAATATCTGGTAAAAGAAAGAATATGGAGAAGAAAGAAAGAGGGGAAGAAATATAGAAGAAAGAATGTGAAAAACGAAAGAGAGACGGATTTACGTGAGGCAAGAATATGAGAAAGAGAGCGAGAGAGAACAAGAGAGGGGTTAGAGAGAAAAAGAGCTGGAGAAACTGAGGATGGATGTGGTATTAGAGGATCAGGTGAGATGCTGTAAATTATAGAACGGTGTAAGGATAATCTAAATTTTTGAGGAATCAGTTGTGACGTGAGAAAATACAATGTTTTTTTTTCTTTTAATGAGTTGCTTGCTGAGGATTTATTTCACTATCAAAGATCCTCTCCCAAATTCAATATCCTTTATCTGTTTATCTATTGCCAGACGCCATAATCCCGTAAGGGGTGACCATTTGACTTTGAGTTATTTGTTTTACGGGGAGGGGCACTAACCCTCCACCAACCCACTTGCTGACACGTAGGGAGCACGTATGGTTTGGTTATATGGTTACCACCCAGCGTTGTAAGTGGTTTCTTGACTTACAGGAAACCATTTGACTTGTCATTCAATGTAAAGCCACCTGTTAAGGAAAGAAAAGCAATAAGAAGTGACAGGAAGGATGGGAGAAACAGGAAGAGAGGAAGGCAGGCACAGAAAAAGAATGATAAAAGTTAAGGAAGAAGTAGGCAGCACTACATGAAGTGAGTGGATGATGGTCGCCACCACCTACCACTATTCAAAATAATCATCTGGTATATTCCATTCACTTTAACTTGGCCTAGATGTTCGTCCTTTCGCAGCTTAATTTCACATAGCTCAGTGGCATCAAGACTACTGTTACTCTACGTCTTCCCTGTAGCACTTCTTCGTGACTAGCATCAGTGTTAATCTGTTGCCATAGCACAGGATTCAAGGTGGAAGGGATGGCAATTTTAGGCCAGGATAAAGTGACCAGAGTTTAGCAGTGTGAGTAAAAAATCAGAAAAATATGATACCAAAGAAGAGTTGATTTCTGATAAATATTTCCTCGACTGACTCTCATGCCTCACAGATCACCTATACCGCGGAATTTTAGCGGGTCTTTTCACAGCGATAAACGTACGTATTTCAACTTCGCGTATTTTAATTTCGCTAATGATGGACGGTTTTATTCAGCTGAGAAGATCCGTATTGAGTGAAAATTTCCCTTTATTTTCCCGATTCCTTTATTGCAATAGGTAAACTCAGGGATTTTATTTATTTATGAGGCTGTTTTACTGGCTTACATTTGCTTTATTTTCCTCTCTTACTGAACTTCTGATCATTTGTGTGTTATTCATCCAGTCTCTGTCGATGTAGGTATATGGGCAATAGAGAGGATGGTAATAGGTGCTTGGAAAATAAATCGCTGAGGAAATGATGTTAGGGACCCTCCTTACCTGAAGAAATACTGCCCAAGCATATGAAGCAAGAAAGAGGATGTTAATACTGTAGGTACTTGGAAAATAAATCGCCGAGGAAATGATGTTAGGGACCCTCCTTACCTGAAGAAATACTGCCCAGGTATATGAAGCAAGAAAGAGGAAGTTAATAGGTACTTGGAAAATAAATCGCTGAGGAAATGATGTTAGGGGCTCTCCTTACCTGAAGAAATACTGCACCAGGTGTGATTTTTTTTTTTTTTTTTTTTTTTGGGGGGAAGGGGGTAGTTTTTTTTTTTGGGGGGGGTACTATTGGAAAAACAGAGACGAGAGAAAAAGCTAACCAAGGCCCTTTTATTTTGATGCCTGGGCCGGTCAGACTGCCAGCAAAAGGTTGTTCGATCCTCCAAGATTGTGGGAGGTCGTAATAAGAAAGCTCCGTAACACCTTTTCTTAAGGGATTTATTTGACTTATAACACCTTGCTGCCCTTTTTCTGTGTTATTTAAATCTTTCCAAAATCACCCTATTCTGCATGAATAACATACAAAAGGATATTAACCAGTCATATCCAGAAATAAATCGCTAAGGAAGAGTGTTAGGGAGCTTGACCTGACGAAATCACGGTCCTAGGTATGATCAGTGGACAGGTAACGAGGTCAGGTAGAAGGGCAGCTCAGGTAACCCTCAGGCGTCTCCTTCAACTCCTTCTGAAATTATGATGTTGTCCAGGTGCAGACATGGTACACACACACACACACACACACACACACAGTACAAAAAAGTTAAATATAGATACAGTACTATATTAAATTCTGAACAGCCGTATCAACTAAGAATATAAAAAAAATAAGAAAAGAAATAAAATACACAATCGCGAATATATCTTATGAAAAAAATATATTAAAAAAAAATCATCGTGGAAGAGAGAGAGAGAGAGAGAGAGAGAGAGAGAGAGAGAGAGAGAGAGAGAGAGAGAGAGAACTGAGTGACCGACCGAACCTGAGGACGAATGATGAGGCAGGAAAAAAAAATGAAAAAGAATGCAAAGAGGAAAAACTGGGATATCTATGTGAAAACGGCGAATATAGCTGAAAATATGGAGAGAGAGAGAGAGAGAGAGAGAGAGAGAGAGAGACAGACAGACAGACAGACAGACAGACGGGAACAGACAGTCAGAGGGAATATTGTAATGTGTGTGTGTGTGTGTGTGTGTGTGTGTGTGTGAGAGAGAGAGACAGAGACAGAGACAGAGACAGAGACAGACAGACAGACAGACAGAGACAGACAGACAGAGGGGAACAGACAGTCAGAGGGAATATTGTAATGTGTGTGTGTGTGTGTGTGTGTGTGTGTGTGTGAGAAAGAGAGAGAGAGAGAGAGAGACAGAGACAGACAGACAGACAGACAGACAGAGGGGAACAGACAGTCAGAGGGAGTATTGTAATGATGTGTGTGTGTGTGTGTGTGTGTGTGTGTGTGTAAGAGAGAGAGAGAGAGAGAGAGAGAGAGAGAGAGAGGAACAGGCAATCAGGAGAAAGATTTTTATTAAGGAGTGGAGAGGAAAGGTATTGGGGTGGAGGGTGGAAAGTGGAGCCGTAGTACACGAGGCTGAGTGGTGGAGAGGGGAGTGGTGGAAGAAGATATGTGGAGAAGAGGGATGGGGAAGGTGGAAGAAATGTGGAGGACTGGAGAAGAGGGGAGGGTAAGGTGGAAGAAGAAATGTGGAAGAAGAGGTGGAGAAAAGTGAAATATGAAACGGTGAAGGAAAGGGGAGAGGTGGAGGAATATATGCGGAGGAGTGGAGAAGAGGAGAGGGGGAGAAGTGGAGGAAGAGTGGAGGAAAGAGAAAGTCAGAGATGAAATATGGAAGAGTGGAGGACTGGAAGAAGTGGAAAAGATGTGGAAGAGTGGAGGAAAACGAAATTATGATGGGGTGGGAATGTAGATGAGTGAAAGAAAAGGGAGAGGACGTCAGAGGGAGGATGTGGAATAGAGGATGGGTATGAGAAGAAGAGATGGATGAATGTGAAACGGGTGAAGTGGAAGAGAGGGTGGAAGTGGAGAGAAAGTGGAGGAGATTTTGAGCTAAAGGTGGAGGGGTGGATGGAGAAAGAATGGAAATAATTGGAAGTTATAAAATGTGGAGCAGAGAGAGAGAGAGAGGATGGAATTTAAGATGTGAGCAAAGAATAATACAGAAAGAAAGATAGAAGGGAAAATGTGAAAGAAAGGAGAAATGCATGGGAAAGATGGAAGAGGACAGTGAAAGATGATGGGAAGAGGCAGAAAATTAGAGAGATTATGAGAGAGAAATAAAAGAGAGAAACATTGAGAAGAAATTGAGGTGACAGAAGGAAAAAAGACAAAAACTTGAGGAGAAAGGAAGATGTTGGAAGAGAGCATTAGAAAGAAAAAGGGAAGGGAAAGAAAATGGGAACAGTGGATTGAAAGGAAGAGGCTTTGAGGGGAACTGTGAAAAAATAAGAAGGGAAGAGGAAAGAAGAGTATGATAAAGTGAGAGAGAGAGAGAGGGAGAGAGAGAATGTGTAGGAAGGTAAGGTTCTTGGAGAGATTTAGAGGAAGGATATGGAAGAGAGACGTGCCCTTAAATATTAAATCTGGTGGACGATGGTGCAAAGATTTACAGAGAGAGAGAGAGAGAGAGAGAATCATCCATGAATATGACCTACTTAAATATCTGTGCTTTTGTCTTTTTCTCCTTTACAATTGAGCTTATGTACAAGAATTTATTAATGTTTTGCGTGCAGCCTTGTGTGTGTGTGTGTGTGTGTGTGTGTGTGTGTGTGTGTGTGTGTGTGTGTGAGATTGGTATTTACATAGTCTTGGGGGGTCAAGGCCATAATTTCGCCGACGAATCCACTCCTCCTTCATATCCGTCACTCTCCCTCAAGAACATCGCATCTAAGAAAATCATACATGGACAGACACACACACCAAGACCTGTATTCCCGTCAGGTAAGGAAGCTCCCAAACACCCTGTGTGGACTATGGATAATACAGTGTGCTTCTGGCCTTTGTTTCCTTCTTTCTTTCTCACACACGAAAAAAAAGATCCTACAATAATTAATGCTTTGGAAATATTATTCGAGTATTAATATTAACTGTAATAGTAGTAATAAAAAACAACAGGATCAATAATAGTAATAATAATAATAATAGTAATAATGTTAATGATAATAATGATGATGATGATAATAATAATAATAATAATAATAATAATAATAATAATAAAAATAACCCAAGGAGGAGGACGAGAAGAAAGTGAAGAATGATAATTATGAAACGAATTAGAAGAAGAAAAACCGCAAAAGAAGACGAAAAATTACACTAAATATCACCACTGCTATGGGTTTTTTTGGCTTGGGGTGAAATTGCTGTATGTTATCACCATTATCACCCCTCCTTCTCCCCTCCCCCTTACCTGTACCTGAGTGTGGTAATGACATGCACAGGTGATATTCCAGCCTCTTCTCTCACCTTAGATATTTTCACCGCCATTCTCACAGGCTTTTGTTTCACCTTGGTTCTCTCTCTGTCTCTCTCTCTCTCTCTCTCTCTCTACCGCAGCCAGATATACCTACATATTTTTCACCGGCTTTTATTTTCAACGCGATTTACACCTGCAGTTTTCACCGTCTTTTATTTTCACCGAATTTCCGACGACTTTCACTATCTCTTGTACTTCACCGCTGCCAAAGTCACCCAGTTTTCACCGTCTTTCACCACCTGATTTACCCTTATTTTCACCTTCTTTCTCCTTGCACCACACGAATTTCACTCTGATTTCTCTCTCACCGCGATTTTCACCTATTCTTTACATCGCCACCAAAAATATCACGATTTTCAAAGTAGTTTTTTTTTTTACATTTTTTTTTTTTTTTTTCCATTAAATTTACCACAATTTTCAAAGTTTTTTTTTTCGACATCAGATTTTCTACGATTTTCAAAGTAGGTTTTTTTTTTTTTCGACATTAAATTTACTTCGATTTTCAAATTTACTACTATTTTCAAGGTTTTTTTTCCGACAAAATTTATTACGATTTTCAAAGTAGTTTTTTTTTTTACATCTTTTTTTTTTTTTTACGATTTTCCATTTTTTTCGACATCAAATTTACACGATTTTCAAAGTAGTTTTTTTTTTTACATGAAATTTACGACGATTTTCAAAGTATTTTTTTTTTTTACATGAAATTTACGACGATTTTCAAGTTTTTTCCCGACATCAAATTTACCACGATTTTCAAAGTAGTTTTTTTTTTTTTCGACATTAAATTTACCACGATTTTCAAAGTAGTTTTTTTTTTTTTCGACGTCAAATTTACTACGATTTTCAAAGCAGTTTTTTTTTAGAGCCAAATTTACAGGATTTTCAAAGAAGTTTTTTTTTTTTTGAGCAAAGTTTACCACGGTTTTCAAAGTTTTTTATTTTTTAATAGCCACCAAGACTACCACGATTTTCAAAGTATTTTTTTTATATATATCCAAGTTTTCCACGTTTTTCAAAGTAGATTTTTTTGCATCAAATTTTCCGCAATTTTGAAAGTTTTTTTTTTTAATCCAGGTTTACCACTATATTCAAAGTAGTTTTTTTTTTTTTTTACCTCAAATTTACCACGATTTTCAAAGTAGTTTTTTTTAATAGCAAAGTTTACCACGATTTTCAAAGTAGTTTTTTTTAATAGCAAAGTTTACCACGATTTTCAAAGTAGTTTTTTTTCCACATCAAATTTGCAACGATTTTCAAAGTTAGTTTTATTTTAGTGCCACAAGTTTACCACAGTTTTCAAAGTAGATTTTTTAATAGCCTATTTTACCACGATTT
The DNA here is from genome assembly GCF_032717465.1 of Coenobita brevimanus. Taxonomy (NCBI): domain Eukaryota; kingdom Metazoa; phylum Arthropoda; class Malacostraca; order Decapoda; family Coenobitidae; genus Coenobita; species Coenobita brevimanus. The sequence continues at coordinate 1,784,710 of NC_137008.1, read as the reverse complement.
TCAAAGTGGTATTTTTTTTTACATCAAATTTGCCACGATTTTCAAAGTTTATATATATAGCCCTCAGGTTACCACTGTTGTATGTTTCTTTCATTTTTTTTTTTTAATTAAAGGAATTGGCCGTAAGAGAACAAGATATATGAATGGAATCTTTACTACGACGAGAAACTGATCGTAAGAGAACAAGGCCCGTATTCTAGTCGGTTAAGGAAGTTCCCTCACACCTTCTCCTAAGCGATTCATTTTGCCTCTTACGCCTTACTCTCCCTTTCTGTGTCATTTAAATCATTCAGATACCACCGTACTCAAATAACATCCAAATTGATATTAACTAGTCGAATCCAAAAATAAATCGCAAAGGAAGAGGTGCTAGGGAGCTTCCCCAACTGACGAGACACGTTTAGAATCTGGTATACTGTCCTTGCCCTTTCCGCAAAATCCATTCTTCATCGTGAGAGAGAGAGAGAGAGAGAGAGCAGAGAGAGAGAGAGACAGAGAGAGAGAAAAAATATATATATTTACTATCGACTTCCTGTATATATGTGCAGTATTTCTGAGGATAGACTGACCCAGAATGCAAAACAGACCACTTTGGAATTTTTCTGTTTTCTGTGGGGACATTTACGAGATTTTTTTTATTTTCTGTTTTGATAATTTTTAACAAGGACACCTGTAATGTGGAGAGGATGGAGAGCGAGAGATTGACGAGGAGAGTGTATGTGAGTGAGGTGGAGGGGGGGGGAGAGGGAGGGGTCGGTCAAGGATGAGATGAAGAGATGGAGTGGAGAGGTATATGAGAGAGGGGTGTGAGCTGGGAGCAGGGCAATGAAATGGCGGGGGACAGGGTGACATGGAGGCGATTTGTTTGTGGCCACCCCTTACGGGATTAAGGCGTCTGGCAATAGATAGATAGACACCTGTAACTTTGTGTATGGTTTTGTATTTGTTTTTCCTTCCTCTGCTCATCGTCTGTTTAAGAAAAAGATCAAGGAAAGAGTATTCATCTTTGGAGAGCATTTTCAAGGTGGAAGGATGTGATATTGTCTTCATTAACCTCTTCAGTACTACAATCTTTCTTACTACAATCTTAGGAGGCTCAGGTACCATCTTAAGTAATATATTTCCCTCAGCTTAAGAGATTTTATTGCAGCTGACTTTACACAGCTTTATTCCGTGTAAGAAAAGCCACCGCAGTCAGCTACAGTAGTTTTTTTTTTTTTATGCAAGAAAGAAGGAACCAAAGGCCAGGAACCCGCAAGCCATTCCTTCCAAGAAAAACAAAAAACAATACAAAAGAGAGCCAAATTCAAGATCCGTTCATTTCGAGTTAAGATGAATTAGCAGTGTTAGAGAGAGAGAGAGAGAGAGAGAGAGAGAGAGAGAGAGAGAGAGAGAGAGAGAAAGAGAGGAAAATGGGAAAAAAGTGTTTAGAGGGACAAGAGTGAATATTGACAGGAGTTTCATGGAATAAAATTAAAATATATATACTATATACATACGGATAGATAGATAAATACATAGGTAGATAGATAGATAGATAGATTGATTGCGAATTTTACGGCAAAGGCCTATTTTTTGTAGTTCTTTAACCTCTATTATTATTATTATTATTATTATTATTATTATTATTATCTATTGCCAGACGCCATAATCTCCTACGGGGTGGCCATTTGACTCTGAGTTATTACTACTACTACTACTATAACGAGAAGAACGAGCACTATAGGCAACAATGAACCCCGGGGCGAGTAAAAGGGAATGGAAAGGGGTGATAACTTTAGGCGGTGATCTGAGTGGTGAGTGTAATGGGTCATATATTTTTACGACCCATAGACACTGGAGTTACAGCTACATCGTCCGTGAGGGTAGTAGAGCTTGTACAGCGGGGTAAATAAAGCCTCTGAATAATAAAATATGTACGTTCTTGAGGCCTTATTATTTGCTCTCAGTTTCAGTAGCTCTTGTCGTGTTTTCCTCTTCTTCGTTGCATTTGTGTTGGTTTTCTGTTCCCTTCTCATATGTTGCATTGTTTTTTAACTGTTTTGCTGCGACCTTGTGTGTGTGTGTGTGTGTGTGTGTGTGTGTGTGTGTGTGTGTGTTTTCGCGATTGTTTCATGTTTTTTTCAGTATATGTCATTTGTTTCAGTCAGCATTCGTGTGTTTTTGTTCGTATTGACTTTTTTTTTTTGACGTTTTCGAGAGAGAGAGAGAGAGAGAGAGAGAGAGAGAGAGAGAGAGAGAGAGAGAGAGACTCGGGTCCTTACGCCTTGAAGGAAAACGATATGGAACTTCGTCACCCTCTCTTTCTCCCTTTTCTTCCTCTCTTTTTTCTTGTTTTTTTCACTTTTCGTCCTCATTCTTTTATTACATTTTTTACCTTCATTGTCTCTGCTCCTGTTTTTTGTCTTTCATATTTTTTGTCCTATGTTTTTTTTTTTCCTATTTTCCTCACGTTCGTTTCCAGTCCTGTCCTCCATGTCTCTTAAATTTCGTTCCTTCTTTCCTCTTTCCTTCCCCTTCTCTTCGTTACCCCCTTTTTCTTTCCCTCCCTTTTCTCCCTCCGACCCTTCTTGTCTCGCCGTCTCCCTATGATTTCCCTAGTCTCTGTTTGCTCCCTTAAATTTCCAAAAATCTCCCTTTCATTACGTCCCCCTTTTCCCACTCCTGTCATCCTTTTTTTCTTCATCCTTCTCCCATTCCGTTCCTCATGTCCGTTCATTTCTCCCCGTCTTTCTCTTCCCTCCGTCGCTTCTCTCCCATTCCCTCTTCGTCTCTTCCCCCTCCCCTCAACCCTACTGGCGATGTAAGTGGTGGTTTCTTGTTACAACCTTCCCCACATTTTTTTCCCCTCTCTTCCCTTCCCCTCCCTGCCCCTTCACTCCAGTTACACCCTTCCCTCGGTGACCTTCCTCACTCTTTCTTTCTAGATTATTATATATATACAGTATATATATATATCTATATATAATAATGCACGGTCACCAGCTGTTTAGAATTAGATACAGCATTAGTCAGCCAAGCACACTCAAGTTCCTAGAAAGTTGGACAGCATGAGAAAAAAATTGCCAGGAGTCCTAGAAGTAATGCTAGGAAAAATAACATTACGAGTTCTTAGAGAATATGGATTGAGGTGTGGATTAGCAAGGACGTGATTGAGGACGGTCGTGTGGATGGATGAATGGAAGGAAGATGGAAGACGAATGATTGATGGATTGATTGGTTGATTTGTTTACTTATTTGCTTATTTTGCCCTGGTGATGTATGGTAGTGATTAGAACCAGGTGCATCATAGGTTAATAGTGTGAGCCGTGTTGTGACTAGTGATGGACGCTGTAAATAGTCGGGAGGTGAATGAAGGATGGAATTAACAGCATCTAAGAATATGAAAAGATATATAAACAAAAGCGAATTAATGAAACAGCAAAGTCAAGATGTACACCACACCTGCCCGCATTAAAAGAAGAAGACATTGGCCTCCTTCAACACCGTCTTTAAGAAATGTCAGATTAATGTACTGAAGGAAGGGTAGAAATGAAAGGAGGGCGATTTCGAGATAAGACAATATGCTTTCTTGTTCTTGTCAAATGTCTTGTCTTCATTCCTTGCCCCTTCCTCGTACTCCTTCTCCGTGTATTCTTTCGTCTTTAATCTGGTCGCTTCCGTTTCCTCCTCTTCTGCTTCTGGCTTCTCTTTTTTTGCTCTCTTCTTCTCTCGTCTTTTTCACTTTCTCTCTTTCTCTCTCTTCGTCGCTTCCTTTCCATACATATTCCGGTTAGGGCCATTTAACACACACACACACACACACACACACACACACACACACACACACACACACACACACACACACACACACACACACACACACAGTTTCTCTCTCTCTCTCTCTCTCTCTCTCTCTCTCTCTCATCTTTCCTCTTCTTTTTTCTTCCATATTGCCCCTCTTTTGCCTCATTTTCCTCTCTCCTTCCTCTTTCTCCTCTTCCTGTCTTCTTCCTTCACCTCTGCCTCTACTCCTTCCTCCCTCACCTCTCCCTCTCCTCCTTCCTCCCTCACCCCTCACCCTCCTCTTTCCTTCATTCTTACTTCCTCTTCTGTCTTCCATCTTCCTCCTCTTTCCCTCCTCTTCTCCCCTCTTCTCTCCCCTTAGCTCCCCCTCTCCTGGGACGTTGTGGCAAGGGTGTTACCTCCCCTTTTACTAGTCTGATTGGGGAGAGAGAGAGAGAGAGAGAGAGAGAGATCCTGTTACCGCATAAAATTTACTGAGTGAGAGAGAGAGAGAGAGAGAGAGAGAGAGAGAGAGAGGGAGAGAGGATGGAGATATAAAATTGTCAAGAGAAGAGAGAAAGAGAGAAGAGGAAAGAGGAAGCAGTGCCATGATTCCCGTAAGAGGAAAGAAGAGAGAATAAAGAGAGGAAAGAGAAAGAAAGAAAGAATTGAGAGACAGACCAAGACACAGTATGAAAAGTTATGTTGATGCGGGAGAGAAAGTTACTACAGACAGGCAGAACACACACACACACACACACACACACACACACACACACTTCGGGAGAAAAAGTTACTACAGAGAGACAGACAGGCAGAAAACACACACACACACACGTCACTACACCAAAGGAGGAAAGCGAACTCTCAAAAAAACAAAGAGAGAGAGAAAAAAAAAACAAGAAGAGAGAAAAAAGAAAGTGAGAAAGAAAATGGTGGAGTGTTTGTAAGGGTGGTGTATGCAGATGAAGGCAGGGTTGTCAACATTGGTCGGAGATTGGGTGGGTGGGTGTGGATGTGGGTGGGAGGGGGTGTGTTGAGACGCAATACTCCCACCCATTACCATACTAGGCACAGCTGTCGGCAGGTGTGTGTGTGTGTGTGTGTGTGTGTGTGTGTGTGTGTGTGTGTGTGTGTGTGTGTGTGTGTGTGTGCGTGTGTGTGTGTGTGAGGGGAGGAGGAGGGACAGAGAGAGGGTGTATGAAAGGTAGAAGGGGAGGTGATTCTTGTTTGTGTCCTTGTGTTGTGTTCGAGAGAGAGAGAGAGAGAGAGAGAGAGAGAGACAGACAGACAGACAGACAGACAGACAGACATTGATGCTATTTCCCCCTGCTGTCTCTCTCTCTCTACCTTGATTACTGAAGCAAATTAATTACACACACTTAAAGAGGTCTGTCTTGTCGTGTATATTAACTTGAGTCCATCTGAAATAATCAAGAACAAAAATTTTACACCGACACCATTATATTTAAACGAAAAAACTCAATTGAATATATAGATTTAAATTTTTTCACTAATATTTTTGACTATGCTTTTTGGCTCTCAATTTTTTTTTCTGGGGGTGGGGGGGGAGGTGTGTGTTAGGGACAATATTGACAAATGATTATAATGTTGAACTACCTGTGCTTTGGGTGGACAGGTGCGGGTCAACAGGTGTGGCTTGGTGTGTGGAGTGTGTTTACAGAGAGAGAGAGAGAGAGAAAGAGGGGAGGGAGGGAGGGAGAGAGAGAGAGAGAGAGATGTGAAGTTTTTCATGTGTGTGTGTGTTTGTGCATGTGTGTGATCGTGTGTGTGTGTGCAAATGAGAGAGAGAGAGAGAGAGAGAGAGAGAGAGAGAGAGAGAGAGAGAATGTGTTGTTTTTCCTGTGTGTGTGTGTGTGTGTGTGTGTGTGTGATCGTGTATGCGTGTGCAAATGAGTGAGTGAGAGAGAGAGAGAGAGAGAGAGAGAGAGAGATGAGTGTTTTTCCCATGTGTGTGCGTGTTTGTGCATGTGTGTGATCGTGTGTGCGTGTGGAAATGAGTGAGTGAGAGAGAGAGAGAGAGATGTGTTGAGTGTTTTTCCCGTGTGTGTGCGTGTTTGTGCATGTGAGTGATCGTGTGTGCGTGTGCAAGTGACTGTGCAGCGTGTGTGGGTGCAAGCGGGCGTGCATGGAAGCCTAACTGAGCATGCATAATTGGTTGCACCTCACACACACACACGCAAAGGCGCGTGCACGCAAGCACACACACGCACGCCGTCTCTCACGTCTGCGTTTTTATGCCTGGCTTTGCATCCATTCAGGTCCTTTAGTTCTCTCTCTCTCTCTCTCTCTCTCTCTCTCTCTCTCTCTCTCTCTCACTCTCTCTGTCTCTCTGTCTCTCTCTCTGTCTGTCTGTCTCTCTCTCTCTCTCTCTCTCTCTCTCTCTCTCTCTCTCTCTCTCTCTCTCTCTCTCTCTCTCTCTCTCTCTCTCTCTCTCTCATTTTTGCCTCCATCTCTTCTTCCTCTTATAGTTCCTCTCTTTGTCTTCAATAAAGTAATTTTTTTTCCTTTGCTCCTTCTTACTGTGGTTCCTTTTCTTCTTTTTTTTTCAAGGAAGAAGGAACCCAAGGCCAAGATCCCGCAAACCGTTCCTTCCAAGAGAAAAAAAAAACAATACATATTTATTTTAGGTATCATTTCATGTCGCCTTATTTTTTTATTTACTCATAGATAGATAGACAAATAGATTAATAGATAGATAGATTAATGTTTATATCAGATTCACATAAGGCCGTGTGCACATATCCATTCATGTATTTGCAGATACGTACATATATACATACATACATACATACATAGACTGACAGATAGATAGATAGCTCAATAGATTGAATGATTAATTGATGCTTATTTTAGATTCATAATTATAAAATCGTGAGAATATTTCATCTTGTACTTACGTTCTCTCTCTCTCTCTCTCTCTCTCTCTCTCTCTCTCTCACAGACATATTCCTCACTGTCATAATTGTTACATAATACACACACACACACACACACACACACACACACACACACACACTCTCTCTCTCTCTCTCTCTCTCTCTCTCTCTCTCTCTCTCTCTCTCTCTCTCTCTCTCTCTCTCTCTCTCTCCACCTTGAGGCACCTTCATTGTGTAAGTCAGAGAAAGGAACTCGCTTGGGTAGGAAGAATTGTCTCCCCCCCCTCTCTTTTCCTCCTCCTTCCCTCCTTCTTTCCCTCCTTCCTTCTCTCCTTCCCTCCTTCCCGTCTTCGCTTTCCTTCATTTCCATCGTCCCTTACATATATTTTTCCCTTTCAATCTTCCTTCCCATTGCCTCGCCTCTTCATTTTCTGTTCCTCTCTCTCTCTCTCTCTCTCTCTCTCTCTCTCTCTCTCTCTCTCTCTCTCTCTCTCTCTCATGAATGTCCCCTTTTATAATCTCTCAGTTCCTTATTATTTATCACATTGTTAATAATTACATTTATTTAATTGTGTTTAAGTGGCTTTGTTCACGTATCTATCTATTATCTGTATATCTATCTATCTATCTATCTATGAGAAGGGAGAGTGTAGCCTCCAACATCTTCCTTCCTCTTCTCCTTCCTTCCTCATTGTCCCTCATGCATGTTCAATGATCCCGTCCGGAGTTCAGTTCACCTCATCATTATACTCGTAGCTGTAGGGGAAGAGGTGTGGATGTGGGTGTGGGTGGGGGTGTGGGTGTAGGTGTGAGTAGGTGGTGTGTGGTGGTAGGGGAATGGATGATGGTTGTAGGGTATGTGTGTGTGAGGGGGGTAGGTGTTTGTGTTTCTGTGTGTGTGTGTGTGTGTGTGTGTGGTGGTTGGAGTATAAGTGTGGTGGTAGGGGTGTGGTGAATTATGGGTGCAAGTGTTATGGATTTTAGTGTGGCTGGATGTGGTGTGTGTGTGTGTGTGTGTGTGTGTGTGTGTGTGGATTATGGGTGTAGTGAGGATATCTAGGAGTGGTTTGCATGGGAATGGTATAGGGATGGAGTGGGTGTGAGTGCTGTGATGTTTAGTGAGTGTGTTGGGAGAGGGAGTTTTGTGAGTGGAGTTCGTGCCTGGGAGTGGTGTGAGAGGAGTGGTGTGATCGTGTAAATTGACGACAGTAGTGTGGGTGAGTGGTATGACAAATGGTGTGAGTGAACTGGGGTGACGAGTGGAGTGGTATGGATAGAGAGGTATGAGTGGAGTGGTGTGTGTGTGTGTGTGTGTGTGTGTGTGTGTGTGTGTGTGTGTGTGTGTGTGTGTGTGTACCATCCCCTTGGACTCACATTCAGTCCTATTTTATCCCGTGAATATTGTCATAGTTACAGAGATGGAGGGGATGAGGGGGATGGGGGAGGGGATATAGTGAGGGAAGGGGGAGGGGAAGGGAGGTAATGAGGAGGAGGGAGAAGGAAAGGTAGGGGTGAGGGCAGGGAGTTAGGTAAGGGAAGTAGTAAGGGAAGGTAGGGAAAGGGAGATAGTGAGGGAGAGGGGAGGGAAAGGGAGGTAGTGAGGAAAGAAGTGGGTGAGGAGGGGAAAGGTAAAGGTGCGCTGGTAATAAGGGAAGGGGAGGTAATGAGGGAGGGGACAAGAGTGAGGGAAGGAGAGGAGGGGAAAGGAGGTGAGGGAGGGAATAGGGGTGAAGTACGGGGGCAGGTAGTGGTAGAGGGGAAACTTGTAGGTGAAGAGGGCAGGGAACGGGGGTCGGTAGAGTTGCAGTAAGAGTTCAAAGTTCAAATAATTTATTTCCATAAAATATGGTTATTCTTACAAATCGGTATACAAAATCACAGACAAAAATAGTCATGTCATATTCGATACATGATAATATCAACTACAAATCACTTAAAATTAACTTCCCAAATTTAGATTTAAAAACATGTATACTTCCAGAATGAGTGATATCAGTAGGTAAATTATTCCACAGTTTGGGTGCTAGTATGGTGATGGCTCTGGCACCAGAGTTTGTTCTGGCTCTAGGCACAAAAAGGTTATTTCGCTGTCTTGTTGTACTGGCTGTGTTTTCACTGACAGTGGACAACTTTAGATACCACTCAGGATAAAAACCATTGACAGCCATATAAACAGTGGTACATCTGTCAAAAATATGTTTATCTTTAATCTTTAACCACTTTAATTCCTTTATGATGGGGGTTACATGGTCATACTTTCTTGCTCCCCCAATAGCTACTTTAGCTGCAAAATTTTGTAATTTCTGAACTTGGTGAAGTAAGGTATCATTTGCCGTACCCCATACACCTATACAGTAAATTTTTATGCTAAGAACTAGAGATTGTACAACAGTTTTTCGAGTTGAGATTATATTTGGAGAATTGATAGAACCTGACACGTTTTCACCATGGAGGACTTCTTGTGTTCGTTCATACGTCTTCTTACCGACATTTGCAAAATGAAAATTGAATTCGTCAGCTTTATTTTTATTATCACAGTCGTAACCGTCCGAGTTACTTTTACAGTTTGGGATAATTTCTCTTATTA
>NC_137008.1:1695458-1767958 GCF_032717465.1 Coenobita brevimanus | reverse complement strand
AGAGAGAGAGAGAGAGAGAGAGAGAGAGAGGAAAAATTAGAAAAACGGTATAAGAAGGGAGATGAGGTGCAGCGAGGAGAGAGAGAGAGAGAGAGAGAGAGAGAGATGAGACGCAGGGAGGAGAGGAACACATGATAAGGAACAAAATGAATGAAGTGGAGGAGGGAAAAGGAAGGGGAAGGGAGAAAATACACAAGTGCCCCCTTAACCTGGCCCAATGGGGGACTGAATTAAGAACTGTTCAAGTGTTACAGGGAAAGAGGAAAGGAGTTTGATCATGAGAGAGAGAGAGAGAGAGAGAGAGAGAGGAGTGGGCGTGGTGGGGTGGCTGCGTATGTGTAGTGGTGATTGGATTGAAAATTTTGTCCTAAATTAATAAGAATGATTAAAAAGTAAGCACTTGGTCCATGCATGTGATAGTAGTAGTAGTAGTAGTAATAGTGGTAGTAATAGTAGTAATAGTGGTAGTAATAGTAATAGTGGTAGTAATAGTAGTAGTAGTAGTAGTAGTAATAATAATAATAATAATAATAATAATAATAATGATTGTAGTAGTAGTAATAATAGTAGTAGTAGTGGCAGTAGTAGTAGTAGTAGTAATAATAATAATGATAATAATAATAATAATAATAATAATGATAGTAGTAGTAGTAATAATAATAATAATAATAATAATAATAATAATGATGATAGTAGTAGTGGCAGTAGTAGTAGTAGTAGTAATAATAATAATAATAATAATAATAATAGTGGCAGTAGTAGTAGTAGCAGCAGCAGCAGCAGTAGTTGTAAAAGTACAGTAGTAGTAGTAGTAGTAATAATAATAATAATAATAATAATAATAATAATAATAATAATAATAATAAAGAGGTGACGTGCATAAGAATTGGTCATGAAATTGTCAAAATGCCAGAAGTAGGAGTCAAGGGGGGAAAGGGGGGGCGTTGGGGGGCAGGACGGGGCGTTGGGGGGGCAGGAGGGGGCATGGGGGGGGTATTGATTCACTTCTTTGTTATGAGAAGCAAAGGAGGGAGAGGTGGGGGGTAGATGGAGAGAGGGAGGAGGGAGGAAGGAAGGGGGAGATAGGGGAGTGGGTTAGAGGAAGGGAGAGGGAGGAGGGATGAAGGGAGGGGGACAGAGGAGTGAGTTGGAGGGAGGGGGAGGGAGGAGGGGTTCGAGGGAGGGATTGAGGGGAAGGGGGGGAGATACAGGAGTGGAGAAAGAATGGAGAGGGGAGAGGGGAGGAGGGGTTGGGGGGAGGGAGGATGGGCATGGAACTGGAAGGGGGAGGCTGAGGTGGTGGTGGGATGGAAGGCAAATAGATAGTAGTAATAGTAGTAGTAGTAGTAAGAGAGAGAGAGAGAGAGAGAGAGAGAGAGAATCTTTAACCCCTTCAGATCGAGTGCTTTTCTCTAATCCGAAAAATTTAGTATACTTGTCGGATAAAGAAACTCCCTAACACCTTTTCCATAGCGATTTATTCCTGGCTATAGCTGGTTACTCTTCTTTAGTACGTTTAGGTACAGTATGGCGATTTTGGAGGGATTTATATAACTCTGAATAGGACAGTAAGGTGTAACGAACAAAGTAAATCGCTTAGGAAAAGGTGTTGAGTAGCTTTCCCAGACGATTTTATTCAACTGAGAGTGAGTCATAGGCCCGTATTTTTCTTTTCGGTCCCTAACACCTTTCTCCTGGCGATTTATTTTGTTTATTACACCTTATTCTCCTCTTCTATATAAATTCCTCTATTATCGCCTCCCTTCACATAGTCTACATAAATTACGGCATAATATTTACCAAGCCATATCCAAAAAATAAATCGCTAAGGAAGAGGTGTTAGGGAGCACCCGTAACCAAAGAAAACGGGCCATGCATTCCAGCGTTAACCCTTTCAGGACGAGAACACGTTTATCAATATACTCTCAACCTCTGCTTTATTTCATTCACATCTATTTGCATCTATCGCAGTGAATGGATAGATAAAAGCTGTATCTATCTATCTATCTACCCGTGGTCGTAGATTTCCTTGGTAGGTGGTGGCGACCATCATCCACTCACTTGATGTAGTGCTGCCTACTTCTTCCTTAGCCTTTATCATTCTTTTTTTCTGTGCCTGCCTTCCTCTCTTCCTATTTCTCCCATCTTTCCTGTCACTTCTTATTGCTTTTCTTTCCTTTACAGGTGGCTTTACATTGAGTGACAAGCCTGATGGTTTCCTGTAAGCCAAGAAACCACTTACAACGCTGGGTGGTAACCATATAACCAAACCATACGTGCTCCCTACGTGTCAGCAAGTGGGTTGGTGGAGGGTTAGTGCCCCTCCCCGTAAAACAAATAACTCAAAGTCAAATGGCCACCCCTTACGGGATTATGGCGTCTGGCAATAGATACATGGATAGATAGATAGATGAATAAACTGGAAATGAATAATATGAAGTAGTTCGTAATCAGGGTGAAGGGATTAAAAGGCCCCTTACAGGATGAGGCGTCAGGCGGTTAGGGGAAGGACGGGTAGATAAATTGATGGCTGGAGTAGATGGGTTCACTGATAGATAGATGATAGAGATAGAGATACAAATAAACGCAGATTGTCAGGTAGATAGATAAATAGATAGATGCATAGACAGACAGATAGATAGATAGATAGATGAACAGACAGACAGACAAATATATACATGAAGGGAGAGGGTGGATGGGTGAATAGACAGATAAATAGATAGATAGATAGACAGATAGATAGATAGAGATAGATATGAATAGATAGATAGATAGGCAGATAGATAGAGATAGATATGAATAGATAGATAGACAGATAGATGGATAGATAGATAAATTTCGTATGAGAAGAGGGTGGCCACAAAAAGAAAAAAGGTCAGAAATTCTCCTCCTTCCCAACGCCTTATATAAAAAAAAACAAAAAAAAGAGCAAAAAGAGCAAGAAAAAAAGCAAAAAAAAAAAAAAGAGCAAAAAGAGAAAAAAAAAGAAAAAAGCAAAAAACAGCAAAAAAAAAAAAAAAAAAAAGCAAAAAAAAGCAAAAAAAAAAAAAAGAGCAAAAAGAGAAAAAAAAAGTAAAAAGCAAAAAACAGCAAAAAAAAAAAAAAAAAAGCAAAAAAAAGCAAAAAAAAAAAAAAAAAAAAAGAAAAGCAAAAAAAAGCAAAAAAAGAAAAAAAACAAAAAAGCAAAAAAAGAGAGAGGGTCACAGCTGCCCTTGCCTCCCATGCCCCTCTCTTTCATCACCCACCTCTCTCTCTCTCTCTCTCTCTCTCTCTCTCTCTCTCTCTCTCTCTCTCTCTCTCTCTCTCTCTCTCTCTCTCTCTCCTTTTTTTTCTGTGACAGTACATGGTTTGTTATTTTAGTTGTATATGAAGAGAGAGAGAGAGAGAGAGAGACTAAGGGGGGAGGAGGGAGCTGAGAGAGCGAGAGAGAGAGAGAGACTAAGGGGGGAGGAGGGAGCTGAGAGATTGGATCGGAAATTAAGAGGAGGGTTGGAGGACTGAGGAGATGGAGGCGCGGATGAGGCAAGAGAGAGAGAGAGAGAGAGAATCATATAAACATTAAATGGATCGAAATCATATGAAGGAAGGGAAGGGACAACGCAAAATGAAAAAGAAGGAAAAACGAAAGCAATTCTATTACCAAGAGGAGGAAGAGAGGAGGAGTAAGTGAAGGAAGAAGGAAGAGAGGAGGAGGAAGTGAAGAAGGAAGAGAGGAAAGAGTGAAGGAAGAAGGAAGAGGGGAAAGAGTGAAGGAAGAAGTGAGGGAAGAAGGAAGAGAGGAGGAAGAAGTGAGGGAAGAAGGAAGAGAGGAGGAGGAAGTGAAGGAAGAAGGAAGAGAGGAGAAGGAAGTGAAGGAAGAAGGAAGAGAGGAGAAGGAAGTGAAGGAAGAAGGAAGAGAGGAGGAGGAAGTGAAGGAAGAAGGAAGAGAGGAGAAGGAAGTGTGAGAAGTAGGAAGGGAAGGAAGGACGAAGTGAAGGAGGAAGGAAGAGAGGAAGGAGGAAGTGAAGGAAGAAGGAAGAGAGGAGGAAGTGAAGGGAGAAGGAAGAGAGGAGGAGAAAGTGAAGGAAGAAGGAAGAGAGGAGGAGGAAGTGAAGGAAGAAGGAAGAGAGGAGGAGGAAGTGAAGGAAGAAGGAAGAGAGGAGGAAGGAGTGAAGGAAGAAGGAAGAGAGGAGGAAGGAGTGAAGGAAGAGAGGAGGAGGAAGTGAAGGAAGAAGGAAGAGAGGAGGAGGAAGTGAAGGAAGAAGGAAGAGAGGAGGAAGGAGTGAAGGAAGAAGGAAGAGAGGAGGAAGGAGTGAAGGAAGAGAGGAGGAGGAAGTGAAGGAAGAGAGGAAGGAGGAAGTGAAGGAAGAAAGGAAGGAGGAAGTGAAGGAAGAGAGGAGGAGGACCAAGTGAAGAAAAAAGGGAAGGGAAGGGAGGAGGAAGTGAAGAAAGAAGGAAGAGAGGACGAGGAAGTGAAGGGAGGAGGAAGAGAGGACGAATAAGCGAAGGAAGAAGGAAGAGAGGAGGACGAAGTGAAGGAAGAAGGAAGAGAGGAGGAGGAAGAAGTGAAGGAAGAAAAGAGAGGACGAGGAAGTGAGGGAAGAAGGAAGAGAGGAGGAGGAAGTGAAGGAAGAAGGAAGGGAAGGAAGGAGGAAGTGAAGGAAGGAGGAAGTGAAGGAAGAAGGAAGAGAGGAGGAGGAAGTGAAGGAAGAAGGAAGAGAGGAGGAAGAAGTGAAGGAAGATGGAAGAGAGGAGGAGGAAGTGAAGGAAGATGGAAGAGAGGAGGACGAGGTGAAGGAAGAAGGAAGAGAGGACGAGGAAGTGAGTGAAGGAGGAAGAGAGAAAGGAGGAAGTGAAGGAAGAGAGGAGGAGGAAGTGAAGGAAGAAGGAAGAGAGGAGAAATGAAGGAAGAAGGAAGAGAGGAGAAGTAAAGGAAGAAGGAAGGGAGGAGGAGGAAGTGAAGGAAGAAGGAAGAGAAGGAAGGAGGAATTGAAGATAGAAGGAAGAGAAGGAAGGAGGAATGGAAGGAAGTAAGAACAGTGATAGAAGGAAGGCAAAACGACCTTGAGGAAACCCGTAAGAAAAACACTAGCAACAGGAGATAGAGATTAACAAACAGGAAAAACAGACGGAAAGACAAGCCACCAGAGAAACGGAAAACAGAAAAACACAGAGACCCACAAACAAAGCGTAAAAAAACAGGAGAATATGAGAGAAACGAAAAGACACGAAACAAAAAAGAGAAAAGAATTGTTATCCCCCAAGTATGATAATAATAATAATAATAATAATAATAATAATAAATCCCCACCCGGAAAATGTCAACAGCCTACTTACCTTCAAAGTTCCCGGTTCAAAAAAGGCAGGAAAAAAAGAAAAAAAAAATGATTCTCAAAAATGGCAGAAGTAAAAATGATGATGAACTTAGTAGGAAGAGGCCTGGAAAAAGAGAGAGGAATGAGGCCTAATGACTCTCTCTCTCTCTCTCTCTCTCTCACACACACACACACACACACACACACACACACACACACACACACACACACACACACACACACACACACACACACACACACACACACACACACACACACACACACACACACAGCCTTTGACAAATTACAAATGATAGAGGAGGGAAGGAATTGCTTGACAGAGAGAAGTGGAGGGCTTGTAGGACAGGGAAGGAGGGGAAGGAAGAGAGGGAAGAGAAGGAAAAGAAGGCGAGATGTGAAGGAAGGAAGGAAGAAGGGGAATGTTTGTGGGAAAGAAGGAAGGAGAGAGGAAGGTAAGTAATTAGATGTAAGTGAAGACGGAAGGAAAAGTATTGTTAAGTAGGAAGAGGTGAAAGTTACAGAGAGAAAGAAGGGGAGAAAGAAAAGTTGAGAGAGAGAGAGAGAGAGAGATTCGTAGTTTTGTTGTCGAGAAAGAAAAAGAAACACGACTGAAAATGAAAGCAATGTGTTAGGAAGTGGAAAGAGAAGGGAGAGTATGGTTAGGGAGGGAGAGGGAGTTAGGGAGGAATGGGAAGGAAGGGAGGGAGGAATGGGGAGGAAGGGAGGAAGGTGGGAAGGAATGGGGAGGAAGGTGTAGATAGGAAGGAAGAGGTACATAGGAAAGATGAGAAAGGTAAGGAGGAAGAGGAAGACAAGGAGGAAAAGAGAAGGAGGAGGAAGAGGAAGGTAGGGAGGAAGAGGGAGGTAGGAAGAGAATGGGAAGGCGGGGAGAAGAGGGAGATAAGGGGAGAAGAAGGAAGGGAGGAAGAACGAAGTAGGGAGAAAGAGTGATTCACGAAGGGAGAAAAGCGAGGTAGGGAAAAAGAGGAGGGAGGTAGGGAGAAGAGGGAGGGAGGCAGGGAGAAGAGGGAGATAGGGAGGAAAGAACAATGAGAGGAATTTATTATGGTTTGGTTGGAAGGGGAGATAAGGAAGGACAAAATAGTATGGGGAGACAAGATGGGAGGAAACGAGAGAGAGAGAGAGAGAGAGAGAGAGAGAGAGAGAGAGAGAGTTGCAAAGAAATAAACGCTATGGTAGGGAGGGGGAGGGAGGGGGAGAAGTTTATGGTAGGGAGGGAGGGAGGGAGCTTCGGTGATGATAAGATAGAGGGAGGGAGGGAGTTTAAGTGGAGGGAGAGAGAGGGAAAGGGAGGAGGAAGGTGGGTTGAATGGAGGGAGAAAGAAATAAGACAACATTTTTTCTTGAAGGAGAGAGAGAGAGAGAGAGAGAGAGAGAGAGAGAGAGGTCAAAATTAGAGTTGGCGGGTGAAAGTAAGATATATTAAGAGAGAAAAAAAATTGAGAAAGCGAGGAGAGAGAAAAAAAATGTTTTTTTTGGGGAATAGGAAGCGGAAAGATGTAAGGAAAGAAAAGAGGAGGAGAGAGAGAGGGAAGAAAAAGAGAGGTGTCATGTGGAGGGGGGGAGAAGAGTAAAGAAACAGAGGAAGTGAAATACGAAGAGCAAAAAGAGAGAGAGAGAGAAAGAGAGGAATGTAAAGAGTGAAGGAGAGGGGGAAAAAAGGAAAGTGTAGGAAGGGATGAGAGGAGAAATGATAGGGAAGATGTAGAGGGAGAAAGTCTGAAGATAGTGATATAAACAGATAGATAGATAGGCAGATAAGGTAAATAGATAGATAGATAGACATCCTTGGAGCATCAGCCGTACAAAAAAAATGAGAGAAGTAGCAGTAGGGTGAAATGTCTTGCAGGAATATTTTATGGAATAGTAATCATCATAAGAGAAATTATTGATATTATTTTTCCTTCTAACAATACAGAATTGAAGGTAAAATATAATCTAATGAAATGGCGGGAGGCAGGGTGACTTGGAGGCGATCTGTTTGTGGCCACCCCGTATGTAAGGGATTAAGGCGTCTGGCAATAGATAGATAGATAGAATTATTAGGTAACATAATCTACTAAGTGTGCATTATAGTGTGCATTTTAGCGTGCATTTTACTGTGCAATATAGTGTGCATTTTTAGTGTGCAATTTAGTGTGCAGTGTGCTCAATATTACAGGAATGTACTTATATTACACCGTTTACAATCCAGCGGAGTTTTACACACACACACACACACACACACACACACACACACACACACACACACACACACACACACACACACACACACACCTGGAATTAGTGAGGCGCAGGTGACCGCTCTGGCACTCTGAATGTGTGTGTGTGTGTGTGTGTGTGTGTGTGTGTGTGTGTGAGAGAGAGAGAGAGAGAGAGAGAGAGAGAGAACCACCCACTCACACATCGATCTTCCCTCACTCAAGCTTTGCATCTACCAATTATCCGTAATACCTTCCAAGCAGTAAATTATTCGCTTACTAATCCACTTCTTTATGCCTCTCTTCCTTCCTATCATTTTATCCATATTTAACTTCTGTCTGTCTGTTTGTCTACCATTCATTCTAATACTTCGTCTCTCTCTCTCTATCTCTCTGTTTCTCATTTTCTTTCTCGCTTATCATTTCATTTTTTCCTGTTCCCATTGATTTTTTCCCCTCCTTCCTTCCTTCCTTCCTTCCTTATCCATTTTTCCTTCTTGCTATTCCCTCTTATTCACTCCTCGTTCTTCCTCTTCTTCTCCCTTCGCTCCTTCAGCACGTCACATAGTCCTCCTCCTCCTCCTCCTCCTCCTCCTCAGTCTTCCTCTCCACCACCTCCTTAATCTTCCTCCTCCTTGGTCATCCTCTCCTCCTCCTCCATATTCTTCCTCCTCCTGCATATTCTTCCATATCAACCTAATTATTTTTCCTCCTTCTCCTCCTCCTCCTCCAAATGGCGTAATGTGATCAGCGGCGTTCCCCAAGGCTCAGTACTTGGACCGATACTTTTTATTATCAATATAAACGATATTGATGAGGGTCTAAATTGTAAAGTATCCAAATTTGCAGATGATACTAAAATAACCAGTAAAGTAACTTTAGAATTACAGTGGCAGCAGTTACAAAATGACCTTAATACTTTAGCAAACTGGGCAGAAAAATGGCAAATGAAATTCAACACAGAAAAATGTAAAGTACTTCATATTGGAAGCAACAGCGTCCATGCGAATTACAAAATGAACAATATCCAGTTATCAAGTACAGACAATGAAAAGGATCTTGGTGTGATAATATCAAATGACCTAAAACCAAGTAAGCAGTGCACCGAGGCGGTTAAAATTGCAAACAAGCCAGTGGGTTTTATTGGAAGAACTTTCGAGTTTAAATCGGAAAAAGTCATACTTGCCTTGTACAACTCGCTAGTGCGCCCCCAACTTGAATATTGTGTGCCATTCTAGTCTCTGTACTACAGAAAGGACATTGAAAAATTAGAGAAAATTCAGTGAAGAATCACAAAAATGATACCACGATTTAGAAATTAACCATATGAGGAACGCCTTGAAGAACTTGAATTATTTAACCTAACGAAGCGCAGGTTAAGAGGGGACCTTATTGAAGTTTTCAGAATCATGAAGGGATATGACAACTTAGACGTGAATAAATATTTTGATATAGACCGGTTGAGTCAAACCAGAAGTAATGGCTTCAAAACTATGGGAAAGCGTTTCCAAACCCATGAAGCAAAATACTTCTTCTTTAACAGAGTTGTAAATATCTGGAACAGATTACCCTCAGATACCGTGAACAGTATCTCAATTGAGACATTCAAAAACAAAATAGACAAGTATTTGCACGAGAATCCTCAGCTGACTCTTTTTCTGTCCGAATAACTTGTTTTTATAGCTACGTGTAAGTTCATTCCCCTCTTGTCTACAAGACACCCTATAAACAACGTACCTGTACATAGTGTCGTGTCACGTCATTAGTCATTTTTCAATTTATTCAATGCAAATAAAGTAATATAAGCACAGATTAGGATCTGCACAGATAACCCTGAGTTAACAGTCACTACTCTTACTTTCGACCTGTGATGGGCTGTGGATCACTGAGGGTCCCTGTTAGTCAAGTGACCACCATCGGGATTTTTTTAATGTACCAGGGGTCACTGCTTCAAGATGAAACTTGTGTACTTGTCCCACATGGGAGAGTTCCTTGTCTCAGTGGAGTGAACGGAGTTAGGGCCTGATTGACTGCTGCCTACCTTAAAAGCGCCAGGCAAGGCTGCCGCACCACCCCCTAAACATCCACACTGTGCAGTCCCCTAGTGTCTACAGGACACCCATAAACTTAACATAGCGTCACATCATGTCATTATACATTTTTTTATTTACTCAATGCAAATGAGGTAATATATAGTAAGCACAGATTAGGATCTGCTCAGATAGCCCTAAGTTAACGGTCACTACTCTTACTTTCGACCTGTGATGGGCTGTGGATCACTGAGGGTCCCTGTTAGTCAAGTGACCACCATCGGGATTTTTTCAATGTACCAGGGGTCACTGCTTCAGGATGAAACTTGTGTACTTGTCCCACATGGGAGAGTTCCTTGTCTCAGTGGAGTGAACGGAGCAAGGGCCTGATTGACTGCTGCCTACCTCAAAAGCGCCAGGCAAGGCTGCTGCACCACCCCTAAACATCCACACTGTGCAGTGTGTAGTTTCCACGTTATGTCCACAGATTTCCCATAAACTCAGTGTACCGGTTTATAATGTCATGCCGTAACTATTAGTTTATTTGATTACTTTCTCTTTCAGGTTACTCAATCGAGTAGCTTATAGACAAAGTATTATAGAATGTGACTTTTCCTTTCCAGTATTTCCTATGAAATTTCCATGTCAGTTTTTCCATGCTGCATGGTGGTTTTTCTCACTTTTTCCTGGAGGGTTTGGTGGTGGGGGGAGCCTTCTTGCTTTACTATCCTTATCCTTCAGCATGTAGAGTTAGATCTTATAGTCATAGTTTTCTCTGTAACAAGCAGCCTCGAAAGGACCATAAGGTCTGTTGCTGTTTGCTTTCCTATGTAATCCTCCTCCTCCTCCTCCTTCCCATCATCTTTCCACTATTCATATCGCCCTTTGCTCCGTTACTCTGTTTCTCTTCTCCTCGTCATTGTCTCTACATTGATCCCATCCTCCTTCTCCTCTTCCTCCTCCTCCTCCTCCTCCTCCTCCTCAGTCCTCCAACATTTAGAAATCTGCACGGTGTTCTCACGTGAGCGTCTGGCCAAACAGCGGGCCGTCGGATCGATAACAGCGGCGAGAACGATTTCACGTCGTATTTTCGTTGCAAACACTCGTCCTCTTGGTACCCGCCGCCAACCTGCCCGTGTGGGATTGGGAGGGAGTGGGAGTGGAACTGGGGAGGGAGTGAGTGGGAGTGGGAGTGGGGAGGGATTGAGAATGTGGGGAGTGACTGGGAGAATGTGTCAGTGAGATTGGGTGTGAGTGGGAGTTTGGAGGGACTGGGAGTGAGTGGGAGTGGCGAGGGATTGGGAGAAAGTGGGGAGGATTGAGAGTGAGTGGGAGTGGGGATGGATTGGGGGGAAGATGGGAGTGGGAGTGGGGATGGATTGGGGGGAAGATGGGAGTGGGAGCAGAAGTGGGAGTCGGGGTGGGAATGAGGAGTTAGGAAAAAGAGAAGAAGAGGGGAGTAAAGGGAAGGCAAAATGATAGAGAGAGAGAGAGAGAGAGAGAGAGAGAGAGAGAGAGCGAGAGAGGGAGGGTAAATGAGGTAAAGAGGGAGTGGGTGTTTGTGGAGGCGGTGAAAGTGAAGCAAAAGTTAAATAATCATCAGAGACAGAGAGAGAGGAGGTAATGTAGGCAGAGAGGGAGGGGGGGGGAGGAGGCGAGTGCAGAGTGGAGGGAAGGAGAAAAGATTTACAGGTAATAGGCAAGAAATCATATCATATCGTTTATAAAGATTCCAACATACAGCCTCTGTCGGCTTTGGTCACCTAAGGGCGGCTTTCCACGCTGCTCGATCTCTGGCAGCCTCTCTACTCAGTCCCTTATCCCTGATGTCACACTCTATGACCTCGTCCCACGTCTTTTTCAATCTGCCTCTCGCAAGCCTACCTCCATCGCTCACAATTCTCACCCTTCGGACCCAATTGTCATCTTCCTCTCAACATGCCCAAGCCATCTCAATCTACCTCATCTCATCACAACACCAATACATTTCAGTCCCCTCCTTCCTCTCAGCTCTTCAGTCGCAATCCAAGCACCCCCCCTTCCCCCCAGGCCTCGAATTCAAGGACGCACTACACATCCTTCTGATCATTGTCGTTTCTGTGCGTCTGAGCTACGAATTTCTTCTTCCTTTACTGCCCAGGTCTCACTACCTTACAACATAACACTCCTGACACATGCTGCATACAAAGATCCCTTAGCACGAAGGGAGAGCTCTCGTAATATTAGGAGAGGCAACAGCTCCCTGAAATTAATCCAACCACTTCTTACCCTAGCCACAGAGCTAGCTCCAGCCCCACCTCTAGCACATAACTTCCCGCAAATAACAAAACTCTTCCACACACTCAAGAGACTCTCCAGCAAGATCAGTCCTTTCTCCCCTGACAATCTCTACGTGTTCTCCCCGACCCAACCGCACACACGAAATCAGCATTATCTCGCAGTCTACCTCTCATACCACTACATCTCTTATTCACCCATTTATCACAAACACTGCACGAGATGGAGCTGCTTCCCACATCCTGGAGGCAAACTGCACATGGCCACATTCCCTCAGCTTTATAGAGGCCAATTCCGTCTCTCTTTTTCCCAAATCTTCCCTCTGCCTCCCTTTCATTCTCTGCAATCAACACCAAGTCATCAGCATACAACATCTCTCATGGGAGCCCATTTCTGAGAAGAGAGGAGAAAAAAATTGAGAGAAAGGAATGGAAGAAAGAAAAAATAAAGGAAAACCAGAAGAAATAGAGACGAAGAAAGGAAATGGAGGGAAGGAGAAAAGAATGAAGGAAGATAGGGAAGACTGGGGAAAAAACTAAATAAGAAGAGAGGGAGTGGAGGGAAAGAGGAAAGTATAAGCAAGGAGATGGAAGAAAAAAGAAATGAGAAGATGAGAAGGCGAGTGAGTTGATTAGCAAGAGAAAAATTTCCTTATACCTTCACTGCAGAAAAGTCGGCAGGAAATAGTAAGAAAAAATGAATAAGATTTCTGTTATCTCTCTCAGGCTTCTCAAACTCATCCTCAAAATAGGGAAATTGTTTGGCGTTGAGAGAGAGAGAGAGAGAGAGAGAGAGAGAGAGAGAGAGAGAGCACCACCTACATTGAAAGAGTCAGTGGTGACAGTGATACCAAGCTCTATAACTCAGTGGAATTAACTGTTATAGTGCGATATAGAGTTTTCCCGAAGACGAGGGGGTTAAGTGTTCGAGCAAATGGACGTGGATAACTTCAGTTGCCTTTGGTTCCTTCTTCTTTGTATATTAGAAAAAAAAAAATCGGACGTCTGGCCTTGGGTTCCTTCTTCCTTGCATATAAAAAGGAGATTCATATTTTCTCCTTTATTTTCATATCGACCTTTATATTTGTGATTATTTGTTGCACTTACTTTTATTTATTTATTTATTAACCTTATTTATCAATATACGTGTCTTTATTACGTGTCAGTTTATCATTATTTATTGCTCTTTTATTCAGTTACATATTTATTAGCCTTATTTATCAGCATGTGTCTTTATTACGTGTATATTTGTCATTATTTTATTTGCGTGGTGGTGGCGCAGGTAAGTGGCAGGTCGTTCCATTTGCCTGATTACTTGATGGGGAAAGGTGAATAATTCTTAGGAGACACCTTGAGAGGGACCAAGAGCAAGGGGAAGGGGCGCAGAAGACGAAGACGAGAGGAGAGGAGAAAGCAATAGTTGGGTGACGGAAGAGGAAGGGTGAGGGAAAAGGCAGGGAAGGCGAGGAAGAGGAAGGGAAGGGAAGGAGAGGAAGATGAAGATGAAGAGGAAGGGAAGGAGAGGAAGATGAAGAGGAAGGAAAAAAGAGGAAGATATACAAAGAGGAAGGGAAGAGTGAAGGAAAAGGAAGGGAAGAAGAGGACGATGATGAGGAAGAGGAAGGGAAGGAGAGGAAGATGAAGAGGAAGGGAAGGGAAGGAGAGGAAGATGAAGAGGAAGGGAAGGGAAGGAGAGGAAGATGAAGAGGAAGGAAAAAAGAGGAAGATATACAAAGAGGAAGGGAAGGGTGAGGAGAAAGGAAGGGAAGAAGAGGACAATGAAGATGAAATGGAAGGGAAGATTGAGGGGAAAGGAAGGGAAGAAGAGGACGATGATGAGGAAGAGGAAGGGAAGGGAAGGGTGAGGGAAGAGGAAGGGAAGAAGAGGACGATGATGAGGAAGAGGAAGGGAAGGGAAGGGTGGGGAAGAAGGAAGGGAAGGAGAGGAAGATAAAGAGGGAGGGAAGGGGAGTAGAAGAGTACAAGTGAACTGAGGCGTAAGGAAGAGGATGCTGAAGAGGGAGACACAGGAAGACTGCGATGGGATGGAGGTGTGGCGCAAGGGAAAGGAAGGAAATGAGGAAGAAGGAAGGGAAAGAAGGGAGGTAAGAGAATAGGAAGATGAAGGATGGAAAGGAAGAAAATGTGAAGGAAAATAATGAAAGGTGGATGGAAAGTGAAGGAAGGGAGAGAAGAGGAAGAGGTCTATCTATCTATCTATATACCTAGGCTGCTTCCCCCAAGGAAGGGGAGGTAGCCGAGACAGGACGACACACTCCCCATTAACTCATCCATTCAAACACATTCATTCGCATCTTAGCCCCAAAGGGGAGAACGGACAGATCCTCACCGCACCACACCGCACAAGGGTCAACTGCACAATGCAATCAGTGACATCCGCAGCAGGGCCCGACAGCAGAACTGGTTTACCCCTGCCACATCATAACAGACCCATCCCCTTACCCGCACCTGACCTGACTAGCTGATCAGACCAAATGCGGGAGAATATCCCCTCAGGGCTGCGTCATCACTTATTCATTCACAATTTCTCTCCATTTATTTCTGTCACGCACAGCCACTCTTCCTTGCTCAACAGACATCCCTCTCGCATCCAGCGCTCTCTTCACACTGTCCATCCATCCTGTTCGTGGTCTTCCTCTCAGCCTTACACCTCTCACATCAGATCTAGTTATCTTTTTCACCAATCGCTCATTATCCATTCTCTCCATATGCCCAGACCATCGCAACACCCTCTGCTCAACTCTACCAGCCATCTCCCGAACAACTCCAGTTCTCCTTCGCACTTCATCATTTCGCACCCGATCCATACGCGTCACTCCACACATACTCCTCAGACACCTCATCTCCATTACATTCAAACTTTTCCTCTCTGCTACACCCATATTCCATGTTTCAGCCCCATATAATGCAGTCGGTACCACAACACCCTCATACAGCCTTATCTTTACATCCATTCTAAGTGAACGACATTTAAACACTTTTTTCATTCCTCCCAGCACCTTTCCTACTTCATTTATTCTAAACTTCACCTCTGCATCTATTCTTCCATCCACAGCAACATGTGACCCTAGATATTTAAAACAATCTACCTCCTCAAGCAACTCACCATTCAAAACTATATTCATCTCCCTACCATCTATCAACCTCGTACACTTCATCACTTTACTCTTATTCTCATTTACTTTCAATTTCCTCCTTTCACACACCCTTCCAAACTCCTCTACCAACTGTCTCAATCTCTCCTCTGAATCAGTCACCAGTGCAGTATCATCTGCAAACAGCAGCTGCTTCAGATTCCACTCTCCTCCATCAACATTTACCAGACTCAGACCCCCTAAAACTCTTGCATTCACCTCCCTTACAACACCATCCATGTAAATATTAAACAACCAAGGCGCCATCACACATCCCTGTCGCAGCCCCACTCTCACGGGAAACCAATTACTCACAGCATTTCCCACTCTTACACACGCTCTACTATTTACATAAAAACTTTTCACCCCTTTTAGTAACCTACCATCAAGTCCATACAATCTTAAAACAGTCCACAAAGCCTCCCTATCAATTCTATCATATGCTTTCTCTAAATCCATAAATGCCTAAAACACATCCTTGCCTTTTGCTAAATACTTTTCACACACATGTCTCACAGCAAACACCTGATCAACGCATCCCCTCCCTCTCCTAAAGCCACATTGCTCATCACTAATCACTCCCTCTGTACCCTCTCTAACTCTCATAATTAACACTCTACCATACACCTTACCTACAACACTCAACAGACTTATACCCCTAAAGCTAGTACATTCATACTTATCACCCTTGCCTTTATACAACGGGACCACACAAGCACTTGCCCAGTCAACTGGCACCATACCTTTCTCAAAGCACACATTCAACAATCTTACTAACCAGTCAACAATAGTCACTCCACCACCCTTCAGGCATTCCACAGCACACCCATCCATACCTGCAGCTTTCCCTGTTTTCATCTCCTTTACTGCCTTCTCCACTTGCTCCTTCGTGATCAAAGAATCATTCAACTCTCCCAACACATTTATTCCTTGCACCCTTCCATCCGCCACAATCTCAGCCACCCTTTCCTCCTCTACATTTAACAGTCTTTCAAAATACATGCCCATCTCTTCCTTACTGCATCCATCTCAGTTAACATCCTTCCATCCTCTGCTTTAACTCGTTCGTCCTTCCCAGACTCTCTCTTTAGCACCCTTTTCACCTCCTTCCAAAACATTTTCTTATTCTGTTGAAAATTCTCTGTCAGCCGCCTACCCCACCTCTCATCTGCTGCCACTTTAGCATCACGCACAGCCCTTCTCGCTCTATTCCTCTTTTCCTTATACCTTTCATATGACATCTCATCCTTCCTTTGCAGCCACACTTCATATGCACGTCTCTTCTCAGCCACAGCCATACTTACTTCCTTGCACCACCATTCACTTCCTTTTCTTACACCACCACCCACACGTCTCACACCACACACCTCTTCTGCATGCCCCACCACAGCACTCTTAAACAACTGCCATTCCTCCTCCACGCTGCCATTTTCCCGATCTTTCACTGCGTTCCACTCATCTTTCATTTTCTCCTGATACTCTATCTTTTTCTCTCTTTTATCCAACTCACTCACTTTCAAAACCTCCCTGCCACACCTAACCCTCCTAGCTCTCACCCATCTCTTACCTACTCTTAACTTTCCCTCCACCAGGTAGTGGTCAGACATACCTCCACCCTCCCCTCTCAGACCTCTCACATCCAACAATCTTCCTATTACATTCCTAGACACAACCACATAGTCCATCAAGGCTCTATCAACAACCCTTCCACCCTCCTGTCTCACCCATGTATACTTATAAATATATTTCTTCTCAAACAGCGTATTCCCAATCACCATCTCTCGCTCAACACACATCGCTATCATTCGTTCCCCATTTTCATTTCTTCCAGGCACACCATGCATACCAACTACGCCTTCAACTGCTACATTTCCCACTCTAGCATTCAGATCTCCCATCATTACCACATTCACATTCGCTCCAAAACTCTGCAGACACTCATCAACATCATTCCAGAAAGCCTCCCTCTCTTGTTCATCCCTTTCACTACCAGGCCCATATGCACTCACAAACACCCACAAATCACGTTCAAATTTCGCTTTCACCCGCATCAGTCTCGATGACACCTCCTTCCATTCAATCACACATTGCTGTACTTCCGGACTCACTAACAAGGCCACACCTTCTCTGGCCCTTCCTCTATCAACACCTGACAATCTTCCATTCACACTTCCAAACATAGATTCCCCCTTCCCTTTCATCTTCGTTTCACTCAAAGCTAACACATCCAACTTTCTTCTCACAAACATTCTCCCAATCTCCTCCCTTTTAGCCTCAATCGTACTACATCCACGCACATTCATAGACCCAATCTTCAGGGTACGGGGATAACTCCATCCCCCATCCCTTTCTCTGGCCTGTCTCTTTTTAGGAACTAAAAAACAGAGGAGGGGGTCCCTAGTCCCCTCACCCCGCCCCTTTTAGTCGCCTTTTACGACACGCAGGGAATACGGTGGCAGTATTCTTCCTAATGAAGATAACGCGAAGGAAGGCTGAAGAGGAAGGGGAGGAAAAGAAGAGGAAGGAAGATATTGAGAAAGGACGGAAGAGAGCTAAATGAAAAGAGCTTGGCGAGAAGAGAGGAATGCTAATAAGATGAAAAAGAGAGAAGCGGAAGGGAAGGAAAGGAAGAGGGAGAGAAGTAAGAGAAAATGAAGGAAGAAAAATTACTTGAAGAAAGGAAGGATTACGAGAAGGGAGAAAAAGGCTACGATTTGGAGAAGGAAGAAATGGAAACATTTTAAGGAATGGAAGAAAAAAAAGGAAGAGGAAGGTGTGTGTGTGTGTGTGTGTGTGTGTGTGTGTGTGTGAGAGAGAGAGAGAGAGAGAGAGAGAGAGAGAGAGAGAGTCGAATGGGGAGAAATGAAAATGCAGGAGGAAATGATAAGACCTGGATGGGAAATGAAGAAGGAGGAGAGACGAAAAATTGACAGAAAAAGGAAATTACTTTAGGGAGGCCTTAAAAATGTGTCCATGGGGAGACTAGGGTACTCTGTATTTTATTTTATGAGTGGATGGTGACCTCCGGATTAAGGATAGGTAATTTGTGCGTCTACCTGTCCTCCTCACCTGGATTTATTTTTACATTTATTATGGGGCTTGAATCGATGACGTTCTATACAGTATATATAGATTTCCTTATGAACTAACACAGCCACGTCAACACAAAAGAAGAGGAGGAGGAGGACGAGGACGAAGAAGCAGAAAAAGGAAAAAATCCTCTTTTATCACATATGAATTTATTATTATCTATATAACTATTAATATCAGTAGGTTTTTATAAGTTTACCTATCTATTGCCAGACGCCTTACTCCCTTGTACGGGGTGGCCACAAACAAATCGCCTCCACACTTAAATTACCATACTAACCTACCATGGAATTATATACACTTAATCTAGGCTTTGCTAGCGTTTAATGGAAGAGTTGATTTACTACCATGAGACTGCTACCATTACTACCATGACCTGCTACCATTACTACCATGACCTACTACCATTACTACCATGATCTGCTACCACTACTACCATGATCTACTACCACTACTACCATTACTACCATGAGACTACCACTACTACCATTACTACCATGATCTACTACCATAACTGCTATGATCTACTACCATTACTACCGTGATCTACTACCATTACTACCATGATCTACTACCATTATTACCATGATCTACTACAGTAACTACCATGATCTACTACCATTATTACCATGATCTACTACAATAACTACCATGATCTACTACCATTATTACCATGATCTACTACAATAACTACCATGATCTACTACCATTATTACCATGATCTACTACAATAACTACCATGATCTACTACCATTATTACCATGATCTACTACAATAACTACCATGATCTACTACCATTACTACCGTGAGACTGCTACCATTACTACCATGAGACTGCTACCATTACTACCATGAGACTACCATTACTACCATGATCTACTACCATCAGGCTACTACCATTACTACCATCAGGCTACTACCATTACTACCATGATCAACTACCATTACTACCATGATCTACTACCATAACTACCATGAGACTACTACCATTACTACCATGAGACTGCTACCATTACTACCATGATCTGCTACCATTACTACCATGATCAACTACCATTTCTACCATGATCTACTACCATTACTACCATGAGACTGCTACCATTACTACCATGATCAACTACCATTACTACCATGATCTACTATCATTACTATCATGATCAACTACCATTACTACCATGATCTACTACCATTACTACCATGATCTACTACCATTACTACCATGATCTACTACTATTACTACCATGTTCTACTACCATTATTACCATGATCTACTACAATAACTACCATGATCTACTACCATTACTACCGTGAGACTGCTACCATTACTACCATGAGACTGCTACCATTACTACCATGAGACTACCATTACTACTATGATCTACTACCGTTACTACCATCAGGCTACTACCATTACTATCATGATCAACTACCATTACTACCATGATCTACTACCATAACTACCATGAGACTACTACCATTACTACCATGAGACTGCTACCATTACTACCATGATCTGCTACCATTACTACCATGATCAACTACCATTACTACCATGATCTACTACCATTACTACCATGAGACTGCTACCATTACTACCATGATCAACTACCATTACTACCATGATCTACTACCATTACTATCATGATCAACTACCATTACTACCATGATCTGTTACCATTACTACCATGATCTAATACCATTACTACCATGATCTACCACCATTACTACCATGATCAATATCATTACTAGCATGATCTGCTACCATTACTACAATGAGACTGCTACCATTACTACCATGAGACTACTACTATTACTACCATGAGACTGCTACCATTACTGCCATGATCTGCTACCACTACTACCATGATCTACTACCACTACTACCATGATCTACTACCATTACTACCATGATCTACTACCACTACTACCATGAGACTGCTACCATTACTACCATGATTTACTACCATACTACCATGATCTACTACCACTACTACCATTTCATACAATCAGAAATTATATGGTTCACTGCTTACTGATATTTCCCATTGATGAGAGAGAGAGAGAGAGAGAGAGTTCTGGTTGCAATTGTGTGAGACAGAAGGGAAGAGAGAGAGAGTGTGTGTGTGTGTGTGTGTGTGTACAAAGGTAATATGAGATGTTTGTGTGTGGCGTGGGAAAGAGTGAGTGTGATAGTAAGTCAATAGGAGAGAGAGAGAGAGAGAGTGAGAGAGAGAGAGGAGACTACTTACTAATATTTTTATCATTTATTTTTTACTTTCCACAGGTACGGTGGTTCTGTCATATCAGTTATCACAAGAGTAAGGTAAGTGTGTGTGTGTGTGTGTGTGTGTGTGTGTGTGTGTGTGTGTGTGTGTGTGTGTGTGTGTGTGCACCAAAGATTAACTAAATCAGGCTTGCTTTATCCAGTCTATCTCATTTTAACCCCTAATTAAATCTAACCCACCTTTAATTTGGCACCTGCTGACCTCACCTGCCTTATAATTACCTGTCCTAACTTAGCCTAATTAATCATCCCAGTCCAGTTTATTCATCCAGACTAATCCAGACTGAACATAACTCATACTAACTTCCTCCTGTCTAACCCAAACTGAACATAGGTCATACTAACTTCATCCTGTCTAATCCAAACTTAACCTAGCTCATACTAACGTTATCCTATCTAATCCAACCTTAACATAGGTCATATTAACTTCACCCTGTCTAACCCAGCTTAAGCCTGCCTCATGCGAACCGGGCTTACTGTAAACCAAGCCCCCCTACCTCATCCTAAGCCAGCCTGATCCAAGCCATTATCCATCTTTAATATTTCAGTCTTTCTTTTTTCCAACACATTTTATAGAGACATGAAGAGAGTTGGCCTGCTCTTTTCTCTCTTCCGACTGTGGCATTGAGAGAGAGAGAGAGAGGGAGAGAGAGAGGAACAACAATCCATTTCGTGCACAAACCAGGGAACTTATTAGGTACCTTAACGTCATATTATTTTTCATTTATTTTTGTCTCCGAAAAATCGATTGAATTCTTCTTATTAGAGAAACTTACTGACAAAATAATCCCCCTTCACCAAGTCGGAATATATTCAGTGTTTTTCCTTTATTGGTCTTAGGAGTGACCTCTCTCTCTCTCTCTCTCTCTCTCTCTCTCTCTCTCTCTCTCTCTCTTTATTTACTTTTAACGGGAAAAATTCACTGTTTCATTTTTTCTCGACTTTTCCTTTTTATCTTTCATCCGTCCTCCCCTCACTTTCACCCGTCCCCTCCCTCCCTCCCTGTCACTCCTCCTTCCCTTCCTCCCTTCTCCCTTTCACTCCTTCCTCCCTCCCTCCCTCCCTGTCACTCCTCCTTCCCTTCCTCCCTCCTCCCTTTCACTCCTCCCTCCCTCCCCCCCTCCTTTTCACTCCCCCCTCCCTTTTCTCTCCTCCCATTGTCCACCGTCATATCATTTTAATCCTTCACAGTTTTTACACTTCTCCTCCTCTCTCTCTCTCTCTCTCTCAGTAAATATTTGGAAACTTGATGATGATGATGACAATAATAATGATAATAATAATAATAATAATAAGAAGAAGAAGAAGAAGAAGGAGAAGAAGAAGAAGGAGGAGGAGGAGCAGGAAGAGGAGGAGGAGGAGGAGGAGGTAAAGAATTTCTGCAGAGTCTGATGAAAGACAGAATAACGTAAGAAAACCATAAAGAAAATTGTATATATATGAAGAAATAGACTGTACGAAAACATGAAAAAACTATGAAGAAAAAGAGATCATAAAGAGGAGTGTAGAAGAGAGCAAGAGGAAAAGAGAGGAAAAAGAGAGAGAGGAAAGGCTATGAGTTATGGGTACAAGCTTGAGTAAATGTGGGAAAATGATGGGTCTCTCTCTCTCTCTCTCTCTCTCTCTCTCTCTCTCTCTCTCTCTCTCACACACACACACACACACACACACACACACACACACACACACACACACACACAGAACTGAACTGACTAAATGCTTGTCCCAGACGCCGTTTGTCATTTTCTTTTCTCAGATTCTGTCAAACTCCCTTTTAAGTATTTCGTGTTTTGATTCCCTCATTCTGTGTTATGTTTTATGTACTGTGTGTGTTTTTTTTATCTCTCTGCTACGGCTGAGAGGAGTGAGGCAAAGCGCACTCTTTCGCCAGGGAAGAGGAGGAGGTGGAAGAGGGCGCTATGAGAGAAAGCGTTGCCTAGTGACCGAAAGCGTCTCATAACAGAAAACGGTTTTAGGGGTAACTTTGCTATTGGGTCGGCCATCTTTTTTTTTTTTTTTTTTTTAGGGGTATCTGTGGTAGTTTTTGCATTTTCTTTGTCTGATTAGATTTTATGGTCACCTGCAGAGAAGATCTAAAGGTAAGTCTGCTGGTTTACCTTTACCTGGCTATTTTTGGCATCGAACTCCCACCTCCTCCTCCTCCTCCTCCTCCTCCTCCTCTTCAGTTTCTTCCTCCCATCTCCAGCCATTCCACTTCAAGAATCCATAAGGGTGTTAGGCACGTGTCGGTGTTCGTACAGGCACGTAAACCCAGTACGGCATAAGTTCGAGTAATAATAATAATAATGATAATAATAATAACAACAACAACAATGATAATAATAATAATAATAATAATAATAATAATAATGGAAACAACAACAACAGTAATAATGATAATAATAATAATGACAATAATAATAATAATAATAATAATAATAATAACAACATCCCACATCCTTGTCGAGTCAATATTAAACTGTTACATTTATACTTTGAAAAATTTGGGTTTTCAAAGGTCCCATCACGGTTTCAAAAAGTTAATGTTCTTTACTGTAATTATTTGTCTCCGGAACTGTACGTGTCTGTGTTCGTACATGGATGAGATACGTGTCTATTTGCCCTGATACGTGGATGAGTTACGTGTCTATTTGCCCTGATACATGGATGAGTTACGTGTCTATTTGCCCTGATACGTGGATGAGTTACATGTTTGTTTGCCCTGATACGTGGATGAGTTACATGTCTATTTGCCCTGATACGTGGATGAGTTACGTGTCTGTTTGCCCTGATACGTGGATGAGTTACGTGTCTGTTTGCCCTGATACATGGATGAGTTACGTGTCTGTTTGCCCTGATACGTGGATGAGTTACGTGTCTGTTTGCCCTAATACATGGATGAGTTACGTGTCTGTTTGCCCTGATACGTGGATGAGTTACGTGTCTGTTTGCCCTGATACGTGGATGAGTTACGTGTCTGTTTGCCCTGATACGTGGATGAGTTACGTGTCAGTTCGCCTTGATGCATGATTCAGGTACACTTGCGGAGAATTTATATCTTTCCGCAAGTGTACCTGAATCATGTATCAAGGCGATCTGTTGGATACCTCTTACTCCCAGTCCTTCATTTATGCAACAGGTCAACTCTGGAACTGTCTCCCTCTGTCTGTATTTCCTGCTTCCTGTGATCTTCTTTCAAGTGCAGTGTGTCCAGGCATCTCGAAATGATCGGATCTTGAATTTGGCTCTCGTGTTGTTTTTGTTTTTTTTCTTGGAAGGAACAGTTTGCGAGCTTCTGGCCTTAGGTTCCTTCTTCCTAGCTTAAAAAAAAAATGCTAAAAATCTTGATGGAGTTTGCATATCACATCACTGAATTTGGAAGGAAGTGTTCGTTATCTCGTTTCGTATGGACGGAAGTGAGACAGTGTTTTTGTACACACCTTTACATGTACAGGTAAGTCGTAGTTTTGATGTACTGATACGTAAGATCACACCGTCTTGAAGCCAGACTTGAGGCATTGTTGATTATGAAAGACCTCGACCCGATGTTCTTGTCATCTTACCTAAAATGTAGCTACGAAATTCAATTACATGGATCTCAGTATGTGTGGCATGTGAGAGCAGTGTGTGTTTATTATCTTCCTTTTCGTGTGTATGCCTGTGTTTGTATATCACGTGAATGACTATGCAGCTTCTATTTTATCCAATGATTGTCCCTTTGTATAAATGGAAAGCGTATATCCACATTGCACATGGTATGAAAAATGCCTATTCTTTTATAACCCAGATTCCGTGCGCGTGAAACGAAGAGAGTATTGTCAATTTGCCGTGTTTGTGTTGTGGAATGTGGTTTTGGGCAGGAATGTAGCATCAGATGACTATAGTAACGATTCATTTGCTATCATATTCCGACTTGGGAACTGCCAGTGAAAGAGGGTTAACATCATTCGTTCTAACTTGCCATTCCTCTTCATGTTCATTTTAGTAATCCAGTTTTAGCCAACGAAATAAGCTGCAGTCCTTGAACTTTACGTCTACATTTTCGTGAATCTTAAAAATGGACACCCAGTTTCATGGAATATCCTATCTTTTTTTTTATTTATTCAATGGACAAATACATGGATTGTGTTCGGCTCAGTAAGAGAGGCAGGATGAGGTCTGTGGCTGCACCTCCACGCCACTCCCCTCCACTCCACTCCACTTGCCGCGCCACCAGCATCGACTGCAAGGATTTATAGCGAAGGTCGTTGGAGTTGTGTGTGATGGAGTGGTCTTTGTGCTGGCTCGGTGTATTGTGGTACCCCTCACCCCCCTCCCTACACCACACACCCCACACCACCACCACCACCACCACCACTCCTCTATGTCATACACCCACACATAACCTTCACACACACACACACACACACACACACACACACACACACACACACACACACACACACACACACACACACTTACCCCATGTTTTCCCCTCTTCTTGCTCAATATTTCTCATCTTTCTTTTCCACTAACTCATTTCCCTTTCCCATTCACCTTAACAGCGTCTCATGTGCTGTTTATTTTCCTGCTTCCTTATTCCTTATTTCCTTCTCCGTTTTCCCTCCCTCCCTTCACCCTTTCCTCCCCTCCCCCTCTGCTTCTCCTCCGTAATACTTATCGCCTCATTTGTGTCTCCCTCACCCTCATCTTCCTCCTCTCCTCCTCCCCCTTCATCTTCCTCCTCTCCCCATCATTTCCTTCACTTCTTCAGTCGTCTTTATCTTGCATTTTGCATTTTCTCTTTTCTTTCTCCCTTCCTCTCTCTCTCTCTCTCTCTCTCTCTCTCTCTCTCTCTCTCTCTCTCTCTCTCTCTCTCCTTCTCATTTCATCTATCATCTCTTCCATCTCTTTCCCTCTTCTTTCTCTCCCCTTCTCATCTCTCCCTCCCACGCCTCTCTCCCTTCCCTCCACCTCTTCCTTGAGCTCCATATCATCAACATGAACGCCTCTCTCACTTTTTCATCTTGCATCAATTATCCTCACATCCAGTCCTCATTAATCCTCACCATCTCTTTACCCACTCATGGCTTTCATTCTTATATTATTCCAGCTTAAGCCAGACGATTTTCCTCAGCTTAGTGTGAGTTGTAGGGGCTTGAGAGTGAGTATACATGTACGATTAATCCTCTCGTTCTTGAGGCCACCGTAGTGTATGTCACCTGGCGATGGACGATTTTATTCAGGTGATTTTGTGGCTAGGAATCGAAGAGGGCCAATGCTTTCCTCTCCGTTCTCTTCCCTTCCTTCTTTCTCCCTCCTTCTTTCCCCTCCATCCTTCCTTTCCTCCCTTTCTCTCCTTCCTTCCCTTCCTTCTTTCCTTTCTCTCCTTCCTTCCCTTCCATCCTTCCCCTACTTCCTTCCCCTCGTTTCGGTCGGTTCATCCCTATTCATCACTCTTCACTCCCCTCACCACAACTCTTTTGTATAATCACTCTTCTTTTCCCCTCCCTTGTTGCACATCATCTTCCCCTCTTTTCCTCTCCCTTCTCCTCCCTTATAGATCCTCATCCTTCCATCCCTTCCTTTTCCCCCCCTCTCTTCATTTTCATTGTCCTCCCATTCTTTTTCTTTCCCTCTCTTCCTTTCCCATTCCATTTCCCTGTCTTCCTGTTTCTTCCTCTCCCTTCTTTCACTTCCTCTCTCTTCCCCTCCTATCCTTTCCCTTCCCTTCCTTCCTTTCCTTCTCCCCCTCATCCTTCCCCTTCCCTTCCCTTTCCCTATTATCCTTCCCCTTCCCTTTCACCCTTCCCTTCCCTCTCCGCTTCCTTCCTGCATCCTTCTCTCAGCTCTCTCTGCCACAGCTCCCCTCCCTTCCTATCCATTCTCCTCCCTTCTCTTCCATTCCCGTCTCTCCCATTTCTTTCCCATCCATGTCCTACTGTATCTTTCCCTTTCCTTTCATGTTTTTCTTCATCTGTGTGTAAACCAATTCCACGTTCCCACCTCCTTCAAATCCCGTCTTTTCTGTCACCTTCGATCCTCCTCCTCCTCCTCCTCCTCATCATCATCATCATCATCATCATCATCATTTCACGTAGCCCAGTGACAGAAACAGACAATATTACGGCTCTACATCCTTTCCATAGCACTTCTTCGTGACTGTCATCATATTCAGATGTTAATCAAATGAAGAGAGAACCTGTATTTTTTTCACAGGAAAAATCATCAGAGAAATTACCAATATGCCGAGAATCGA
Organism: Coenobita brevimanus; assembly: GCF_032717465.1. NCBI lineage: Eukaryota > Metazoa > Arthropoda > Malacostraca > Decapoda > Coenobitidae > Coenobita > Coenobita brevimanus. Next base: position 1,741,348 of record NC_137008.1, on the reverse strand, counting down.
ACCCGGGACTCTCAGGTGAGAGCCAGGCAGCATACCACTACACCACGACCAGGTAAAAGTTAACTCACGTTGTCACAATCTTGTAACCAACGTCCCTCCGCCCCCACTGTGGGCATCAAGATAATGAGTTAACCCCCTGGCACTCTACTTGCCCGAGTGCCAGGGGGTTAACTCATCCTCTTGATGCCCACAGTGGGGGCGGAGGGACGTTGGTTACAAGATTGTGACAACGTGAGTTAACTTTTACCTGGTCGTGGTGTAGTGGTATGCTGCCTGGCTCTCACCTGAGAGTCCCGGGTTCGATTCTCGGCATATTGGTAATTTCTCTGATGTTAATTAAATGTTACACCTCAGCATTCAAGATGGAGGGATGGCAATTGTAAGCCAAATTGGAGTAAAAAGAGTATAGCCTAATCATATGACTAGTAAATCCAACCCAGCAAGTGGATTTAAGCTCTACATAGTTGCTGGTTCCTTGAAAGCAGTGATAAGAAACAGGGAAGTGAGCATGGAAGTGAAAAAGTTACTACATGACAGTATTGTGATACCAACTCTAATGTATGGAAGTGAAGCTTGGACGTTGTTGGAAGGACACAAGTCAAGAGTGAGAGTAGTGGAAAAAGAGTTATTTAAGAGGAGCCTGTGGAGTCACATGGAGAGACAGGCTGACAAATGAGGATATAAAGGAGCGTTGTTGTGTGGATGTGGATGTGTTAGGAAGCGTTATGAGGAACACACTGAGGTGGTTTGGCCATGTGGAGAGGATGGAGGGTGAAAGACTAACGAAGAGAGTGTATGTGAGTGAGGTGGAGGGGGGAAGAGATGGAGGGATGGGGTGGAGAGGTATATGAGAGAGAGGTGTGTGAGTTCGGAGCAGGGCAGTGAAATGGCGGGGGACAGGGCGACGTGGAGGCGATTTGTTTGTGGCCACCCCGAACAGGATTGAGGCGTCTGGCAATAGATAGATAGATAGATAGCCACATCCACTTGAAGCGCCCTGATCCACTGCACCACCAGGCGTCTAACTCAATTTCATATATTCTAATGCGGATCTAAGCTAATCTAGAACCACACCAGTACTCAGGGTATCAGAATGTTTTACGTGGAGCGGCCGTCAAAGATTACCCACGGAATGCCAGACTTTTTTTTCCCCTTTTTCCTATCCTATAAACTTTCCTCGGTGTTTTTCCTTCCCACACAACGCATCTTTTCCCCTCAGCACTGCCGGGGGGACTGGTGGACGAGGAGGAAATTTTCTGAGCTGTTGTTTGGGTATTGTTTTGGAAATTTGATATTATTTGTTACGGCTTAGTCTTTTAAAATTCTCAGGCTGCTTTGAATGTCTCTCAGTTCAATTTGATGATCTAACTTCAGCTAGATTTAGAAGTCTAGAGTTTTCCCGACCTTGAGGGGGTTAATGGTGAAAGTATTGACACTCCCAGGCTGTTATGGCTCACTCTGGATCAAAGTCGTCTGGTGTTCCCTGGAATTTGATTAATATACAGGAAGTGTAGGTGTGTTGCGGGGGATTTGTCCTCCTCCTCCTCCTCTTCCTTCTCCTCCTCCTCTTCCTCCTCCTCCTCCTCCTCCTCCTCCTCCTTCCATGGTTCTCAGTAACTCTGTCCATATATCATTTATTTATCCCTCACATCCTTCTTTCCTTATCCATGACCCTTTCCTCCCTTCTTTTCTTCCTTCCTCCTTTTCTTCCTCTCTTATTCCAGTCTCATTTTCTTCTTCCTTCCTTCCAGTCTTCTTTCTTTTCTTCCTTCCTTCCTTCCTTTTTATTTTCTCATTATCCATTCATTTATTTTCCTTACCATCTCCATTCCTCCCTCATTCGTGATCCTTTCCTTCCAGCCTTCCTTCCTTACTTCCTTTACCTTCCTTCGTTCCTTCTTTCCATCCCTCCTTCTTTACTCCCTTCCTTCTTTCCTTCCTTCCTTCTTTCCTTTTCCTTAACCCGCTACTTCCATCATTCTTGCCTTTCTTTTCCTTAATCTCTTCCTTCCTTCCTTCTTTCTTTTTCATTACCCTCTTCATTCCTTCTCTTCCTTGACCTCTTCCTTGACGTCTGCCTTCCCTCCTTCCTTCCCTCCAGTCTCTCCCTTCCTCCTAATCCTCTCAATTATCCACCCTTCATCATCCAACCCCTTTCTTATCCCCATTTATCTTCCTTAAGCCCCTTTTCTCTCTATTTTTGTCCTCTCTTCCTATTTTTACTCTCTCTCTCTCTCTCTCTCTCTCTCTCTCTCTCTCTCTCTCTCTCTCTCTCTCTCTCTCTCTCTCTCTCTCTCTCTCTCTCTCTCTCTCTCTCTCTCCTGCGTTTTCCCATGTCTCCTCTCTCTATCCTACCTTCCATCAAAATTTCCTCTCCTTCATCATCCTTCTCTCCTTCTTTAGTTCCTTCTTGACTTTCATTTTTCTTCCCCTCATCTTATTTCTTCTCTCATCTTCTCTCCCCTCACTTCCCACTTCCTCCTCTTCTCTCCCTCTTAGCCCTTCCCATCACTTCTCTAGAGCCTTTCCTTCCTGGTTTACTATCTCCTCCTTATACTTTCCCTTCCCTTCTTAATTCTTCATTCAATTTTTTCATCTTTTCCCCTTCCACTCCTTCCCTTTTTTCCCCCTCTTCGTTCCTTCTCTTCTTTTCGTTTGTTTATCACATTTTTATTACACTCCTCTTCTCCTCTCCTCTCTTCTCCTCATTACTCTTTTCTCCCTTCCTCTTTCCTCTTTTTGTTCCTTCCTCCCTCCTCTTCCTCTCCTCATTTCTTTTTTTTATCATATTCCTTCATTATACTTTGATATTTTCTCCTGTCCTCTCCTCTCCTGTCCTCTTCTCTTCTCTTCTCTTCTCCTCTCCTCTCCTCTCCTCTCCTCTTCTCTTCTCTTCTCCTCTCCTCTCCTCTCCTCATCTCTCTTCTCTTCTTTACTCTTCTCTCTTCTCCTATCCCGTCCCCCACACGGTAGTTTATATGCCCAGGGGTTATATGCATTAAAACACACACACACACACACACACACACACACACACACACACACACACACACACACACACACACACACACACACACACACACACACACACACACACACACACACCTCATTCACATTTATCCTCTTCATTTTCTTTCATTTTACATCCACACACCTACCTTTCTACCTGCCCCTGACCACCTGTATCAGTTCAGCACTACCTGTCCATTATGTCACCTGACGCGCTAAAAAGAGAGTGAAAAAGAAAATGGAGAGTTTCAGTGACTCATGTAATTAAGTTTGTAACCCTATAGTGACTCTTTCAGAATTGTAATTTTCTCTCTCTCGTACCAGGCCATTCCATGAAAAAGTATATGTTAAATGTGGGGCTCAAATTTCATGTATATATATCTTTCGGTGTTATGCATCTGGGGCCAATGTATGTGAGTGGAAAAAGGGGTGATATTGCTGTGTTATTGAGAGAGAGAGAGAGAGTACTGTATTTTCCTCCGCCTACTTACCAAACCACCTACCAACCAGTCTACCTACCTGTCGACCTACCTACCAACCTACCTACCTACACACATACCTACCTACCAACTTACTTATATGTTTACGTACCTACGTAACTGTTTAAGGTACCTTGAGATCTACTTACATACAGTCCTACTTACCTACCTACCTACCTATATCTTCAAGCGTAAACACAGATATCCATCCATTCATCCATCCATACATACACATATTCATACATACATACGTTCATATATATACACATACATACCACTCAGTCTTCCTGTCTACCTACCTACCAAACTACCAACTTCCTACCTACCTACCTACTTACCTACCTACCTACCTACCTACCTACCTACCCACCCACCCACCCACCTACCTACCTCACTGCCCACCGTGGCTCATATTACACTCGCTTCCCTCCCCTCCGCCACCATTCTCTCTCTCTCTCTCTCTCTCTCTCTCTCTCTCTCTCTCTCTCTCTCTCTCTCTCTCTCTCTCTCTCTCTCTCTCTCTCTCTCTCAGACATTCCTTATTCTCATTCCTCATTTCCATTGTCCTCCTTCATCTCCTTCCCTTATCCTTTTCTTCCTTCTCTCCTTCATCTCTCCCATCCTTCCTTCTTCTTTTCCTTCCTCTTTCTGTTCCGACATCCTTCTTTTCTCTCTCTTTTCCGTTTTTCCTTTTACCTTTCTCTCACTGTCTTTAATTTTCTCATTCCTTCCTCCTTCTCTCCCTCCCTCCCTTCCTCCTTTCTTCCCTCCTTCCTTCGTTTCCTCCCTCCCTCCCTCCCTATAAATCTGCACTCTTTCACCTTCCCTTCCCTTTCTCTCTCTCTCTCTCCTCTCTCCTTCCCTCCATTTCTCCTTTCCTCCACCTCTTTCCTCCACCTCTTCTTTCTTCCAGTATTCTACTCACACCCTTCTTCTCCCTTCTTCTTTCCTCTTTCCTCCACTTTTCCTCCATTCCTTCCCTCTTCCATCTTTGATTCTTTTTTATGCTCTCCTTTCCCTTCCCTTCCTCTCATTTCACCATCAGTCATCATTCTCTCTCTCTCTCTCTCTCTCTCTCTCTCTCTCTCTCTCTCTCTCTCTCTCTCCTTCCTCCATAATTCTCTCCGCCGCATCATCCCAGCATCCCTCCCTTCTACCTCTCCTTCCTCCTCAATTCCCTCCTTTCCTCCATCCCTCCCATCTTCCTCAACACCTTCCATAATGCCTACCATCCCTCGGTCCCTCCATCTCTCCTTTGTGCCTCTCTTCCCTCCGTAATTTCCTCCTTCTCTCCTTTCTTCCTCTCCTCCCTCCGTAATTTCCTCCTTCTCTCCCTTCTTCCTCTCCTCCCTCCGTAATTTCCTCCTTCTCTCCCTTCTTCCTCTCCTCCCTTCGTAATTCCCTCCTTCCCTCCATCTCTCCGCGCCGCCGTAAACAGTGTCAGTCGTCACAATTACACAACGCCTGCTGGAACACTCGCCTCGGCCCCACAAAGGATTATGATAAGGTGATCCAGCCGAATATACAAGGGGGGCCCCGAGACCTCCTCCCCCGCTGCCCCGCCAAAATGAACCTTAGAGACTCGTAACACAAGGGCGGAAATAGGCTAGCACTATTTCCGAGCACCCGTGGGGGCTGAAAAAATCTACGGTATTTACGGGCCGCGTTTCACTATACGGGTGGCCGGGGTGGTGAGGAATGGTAATTGTCTAGGAGCAGTTTACCCAATTTTTATGCGTATATTAATGTGGGCAGGAGTGGAGAGTGTGGGGGTGGGGAGAGGTTGTAATTGGGGGTTGGGGAAAGGGTCGGGGCATAGGTGGGGAGGGCTTTTTTTTTTGGGGGGGGGGGCTTGTAAGGGTGAGGAGGAGGGCGGTTCTCTGGGGGGGGGTGAGTTGTGGGGGGGGGGTTTCTCTTGTTCGGGGTGGGGGAGGGAGTTCTCTTGGTGGGGGTGCTGTAGGTTGGGGCGTTTCTCTAGGTAAGGGTAGGGGAGGGTGGGAAATTTGGGAGGGTGAAAAATGGGAGAGGGGAGAGTTCTCTGGATGGAGTTGGGGAGGTGGGTTCTTTGGGAGGGGTTTTCTGGGAGGGGTGGGGGAGGAAGGAAATTATGTGGTTGGGGAAGGGGTAGGCTCTGGGGGGAGGGTAGAGGGGAGGATTAGATTTCTGGTGAGGAGAGAAGGATGGGGTGAGTGGGAGAGGAGAAGGATGGGGTGAGAGGGTGACAAGGGTGGTGTGAGTGGGAGAGGAGAAGGATGGGGTGAGAGGGAGAGAAGGATGGGGTGAGAGGGAGAGAAGGGTGGTGTGAGTGGGAGGGAAGAAGGATGGGGTGAGAGGGAGAGGAGAAGGATGGGGGTAAGTGGAATGGTTGGAAGCTGTGAAGGGAATGTGGAGAGGCCTAAGGAAGCATTGTTCCGGGTTGTAAGGATGAACATGGAAGGATTAAAGACTGGAGAAAGGGAGTTAAAGGAAATATATGAAGATGAATGTAAAGAGGCATAAAAGAGAAGCAGTAGGAGTATTTTTTTTGCATTAATAAAGATGAGTTTTAGGTGGTCAAGATTGAGGGAAGAAATTGAGGAAGAAAATGGAGGTTAAGATGAATATAAAGACGCATGAAGGAACAGCAGTAGGAGCAATTCTTAAGGTAGTCAAGATGAGTGTAAGATAGTATAAGAGAGGAAAAAAAGGAGGAAGAAGAATGAGAGTTACGGAGTTAAATGCAGAGACACTTATGACGGGAGGAAGAGAAGGAAGAGGAGGCGGAGGAGGAGAATAAGTGGAGGCTGTGAAGGGGGTTGTGTAGAGGCTTAAGACGGGGGAAACAGCAATTAAGATGAGTGTAAAGAACCATAAGAAAGGGGAAGGGAAAGAGGAGGATATATGCGTGTTGCAAAGATGAACGTAGAGAAGCTTAGGACAGGAGGAGGAGGAGAGGAGGAGGAGGAGGAGGAGGAGATGGAGAGAGAAGAGGAGGAGGAGGATAGATGGAAGTTGTAAGCATAGACAGGCTTAGACAATGGCAAGACGTGGGCAAGGAGTAATAAAGGATCTGAAGAGGAATGTAAGATGGCATGAGACGGGGGGGAAGAAAGGGATTAGGAGAAGTGAAGATTGCAATGATAAATCTAAAAAGACATGAGACAGGGGGAAGAGAAAGAGAAGGAGGAGTAGGAGGAGGAGGAGGAGGAGGAGGAGGATAGGTGAAGCTTGCAAAGAGGAATATTGATGAAGGTGTACCAGACAGGAGGAAGAGGAGAGAAATCTTGGAAGGGTACATATGTGAATGCAGAGAAGCTTGAGGAGGAGGAAAAGGAGGAGGAGGAGGAGGAGGAGGACAAAAATGGATTGTTGTAGAGAAATATGCCCTGGAATATAATGAAAGAGAAATATTAGGAGAAATTACATTATCCTTGGCTATAAAGAGCCTTGTAGGGATAGATATATGAGACAGAGCAGAGGTAGATAGAAGGTTTTGGTATGTAGGGTAAAGAGGTATGGAAGAGGAAGAGGAAAGATTAATTGGCGTCGAAATGGTAAATAGGGAGAGGAATAGAACAGAAGGAAGAGGAAGAGGAGGTGTTGAGAGAGAGAGAGAGAGAGAGAGAGAGAGAGAGAGAGAGAGAGAGAGAGAGAGAGTATACAGTGAAAAGAGGAAGAGAATATATTGCTATAATCTGCATAGAAGATAAAGGAAGATAAATGAGAGTAAAGAATGGAGAGAGAAGTAAGACGGAAGACATTGGTATTTTATGCTAGAAAGAGAAATGGAGAGAAGATGAGGTAATATTTGAGAGAGAGAGAGAGAGAGAGAGAGAGAGAGAGAGAGAGAGAGAGACGTATCAGTTACCAAAGAAGAGTATTGGAGAGATCATGACTTTCTCGTAAGGTTGTAAAGATAAAATTAAGATTATTACAAGTGTCTTAGTTCGTCCTAGAATATAAATAAACTAGAAATCCAATCTCATAATTAGGTAGCCAAGGTGTTAACAATACAGGATGATCTACGCAGCGCAGTCTCTCTCCTGGAGAAAAAAAATATATATATACCATAGAGTTCTGCTTTCATTCTGATGTTCGCTTTCCTTCCTTATAAAGCTCCCTTCTTTTTTTTTTTTATAACTCATAGCTTGTGTTTTTATTCTTCTTGAATTGCCACCTCTCTCTCTCTCTCTCTCTCTCTCTCTCTCTCTCTCTCTCTCTCTCTCTCTCGCCGCGTAAATCTTTCCACGATCGTTCACGTAGTTTTGTATTCATTAGCACCGTTTGCCCTCCCTCCTTTCCTCTCTTCTTTCCCTTCCTTCCCGTCTTTCCCTCCTTCCTCCTCCTTCAAAATCCCCTCCTTCCTTCTTCCTTCGTTTCTGTCTTCATTTTCGTTTCTTCCTTATTCCTCATCCTTTCCTATTTTTTCGTCCTTCCTCTGGTTTTTGTCTTTTTTCCTGTTCGTGTTTTTTCATGGTATCGACTATTCTATATTTTTTTTTTCTATACGCCTCCCTCCATCTTTCTGTCTATCTATCAACTCATTCAGTTATCCCTCCTGTCTATCCACTCGGTTACCCCTCTCTCGCTCCCTTTCCTCCTTCCATCCATCCATCTCTCCATTCATTCATTCATTCATTCATTCTTTCATTCATTCGTTCATTCATCCATCCATCCATCCATCCATCCATTCATTTAATTATTTCTCTCTCCCTCTTTCGCTTCCTTCATCCATCTATCCACTCATTTGTCTGTCCTTCCCTCTCTCCCTCCCTTCCTTCATCCATCCACTCATCCCTTTATCTCTCCATCCCTCCGTCTATCCATCACTCACTACCTCTCCTTCTTTCCCACCTCCCTTCCTCCGTTCATCTACTCATTCTCTTTACGTCCCCCGGTTCCTCTCTCTCTCTCTCTCTCTCTCTCTCTCTCTCTCTCTCTCTCAACATTTCTTCCAGTATAACCATCGTTCCATCTCTCCCTTCCTTCTTCTCCCTTCCATTCTTCATCCCAGTTAATCTCCCCATCCTTCTCTCCTTTCCCCTCCCTCTTTTGTCTGTTTCTCCTCCCCTCCTGTTCCTTCTTCTCTCCCTTTGTCGGCCTTTTCTCTCCCTTCCTCCCTGCATAACTCCCCAACCCTCCCTACCCCTTCGCTTTCCTCCTTTCTTCCCTCAGCATCTCTCCTCCCTTCCTATTATCCTTCCCTCCCTCCCTCCCTCCTTTCCTCCTTCTCTCCCTGACATCTCCTTCCCCTCTCACTCCCTCCGTTCCTTCCTAACCTCTCCTCTTCCACTCACTCCCTCTCCCTTTCCCTTTCCTTCACGTCCCCCCCTCTCTCCCCACCCCTTTCTTTCAACCTCTCTCTCTCTCTGTCTCTGTCTCTCTCTGTCTCTGTCTCTCTCTCTCTCTCTCTCTCTCTCTCTCTCTCTCTCTCTCTCTCTCTCTCTCTCTCTCTCTCTCTGTCTGTCTGTCTGTCTGTCTCTCTCTCTCTCTCTCTCTCTCTCTCTCTCTCTCTCTCTCTCTCTCTCTCTCTCTCTCTCTCTCTCTCTCTCTCTCTCAGTACCTCTCCTTTTCCTCTTCCCTCATCACCACCCAAACTTTCCTCTCCCATTCCTCCTTATCCCTGCCTCTCCACCTCCTCCACGTCCCTGCCTCTCCACCACCTCCTTGTTCCTCCCTCTCCACCACCTCCTCCCTCCCTCTCCACCCCTCCCTGCGCCTCCCTCTCCACCACCTCCCTCCCTCTCCACCACCTCCCCCTGGTTGTAAATGCCTCCTGGTACATGTGTGAAAATTGATGGGGGAGTTATTAATCACCTCAGTGTTATTGACGTCTTCCCACCGTGATTGATGACGTGGTTGCCATTGGCCCGCCACCGCCATGCACTGTGTCCCCTGCTGTCACTCCCCCCTTGCAATTACCCACGTCAACCTCTGCAATATCCACCTGGTTATTTGTTATTTTCTTCTAACGTGGATGTAAAAAAAAAAGTTCATTGTGAGACAGGATGTGAGTGTCGTAAAATCTCCCCTCCTCTCCTATCTTGACCCCAAAGTGACCTGACTGGCTTCTTGACCCTCGTGTAGTCAATACGTCAATTCTGCTCTGACAAAATATCGATAGAGTGTTAATTCCCCTGTTCATATTTTTCACATTAAGGTCTGTAGTATTTTCCCTTTTATATTTTTCCCCGAATGTAAATAAGTGTTCGTAATATGGTGGTTTTGTATTTATTTTTCCTTGCTCTTATTCACGTCAGCTTTTGCATTATTTTCCTATACTGTTTTCACTCACACTTGGCCTAAAATTGACATCTCTCCGTCTTTAATGCAGGGTGGTAACAACAGACTTGAACAGCAGTGCGATACTAGTGGCAAAGAAGTGCAGGGTGTGGAACCGTAGTACTGTCTTTTTCTGCCACTGAGCTACGTGAAATAAGCTGCAAAAGGACGAAAATCTAGGCCAGGTTAAGGTGAAAGGGCTATAGTTATGTCATACGATTAGTCTCCTTTTTTTTCAATATATCTGTAGAAGAAGAGGACGGAAATGAATGTCTGTTGTGTATTTCCTCGCCATTTTCCTTTATTTACTTCGTCTTTTGCTGTATTTCCTTATTTCGTTTTTTATGTGAAGGAAAAAAACATTGATTTGGCACTTAATTCTTCGGCTAAAATACCTTTCCTGATCAGCTAATTCCTCCCTTGTCCCCCTCCTTCCTTTTAAGTTGGTGGTAAGCCCTATTTTACACACACACACACACACACACACACACACACACACACACACACACACACACACACACACACACACACACACACACACACACACACACACACACACAAACTTATTCTTGGACGGGGACAACTTCACGTGGTGGTACCGATGGAGACAGGCGGAGGAGCTGCCCGGGTAAACAGACTTCCTTCGATAACCACACTATCACCAGAAAGGAGGATGGTGAAAGGAAAAGGGAAATCCAGCCTGCAGTCCACTGAGTTCACGTCACTGATGAACCTGGTGCCTTATCATCATCATCATCATCATCATCAACGTCGTCTCGTTCCGCACAGACCGACAGGTAGACAGACAGACAGACAGGAAGTTAGGAAAGAGTGGAGTGAGCGTGTGAGTGGAAAAGATGAGGAAAACGTGGACTGAAAATAATGAGAGAGAGAGAGAGAGAGAGAGAGAGAGAGAGAGTCACTGATATTCTGGTAATTGGATTATAGGAAGCAAGAGGCTTTTCTGACTAAATATTCCGTAACAGGATTAGCCCCATCAGTCCAAGAACGTCATAGGTAGGGTGGTCCTGATATAGCGCCCCTCTAGGAACACACCTGGCAGTAACTAGTGTGCTGTGGGGGCGGCTCAATCTGCTGGTGTGGGTGTGGGCGCACATTATGTGGACCATTCTGGATATTTAATTGATGTTGAGTTATTTAGTTGGTTTGGATTTCGTTACTGAGCTCTTTCCTTCTTCCCCTTTACCTCCCCCTCCTCTTTCCCCTCCCCTCACCTTCCCTCCCCTTCCCCCTCCCCTTCTCACCTTCCCTCGCCTCCTTCCACCCTCCCCTCTCCTCACCTCCGCCCTCCCTGTCACATTCCCATCCCTCACACTCTTCTCGCTTTTCCTCTACACCATCTCTCTCTCTCTCTCTCTCTCTCTCTCTCTCTCTCTCTCTCTCTCTCTCTCTCTCTCTCTCTCTCTCTCTCTCTCTCTCTCTCTCTCTCTCTCTCTCTCTCTCTTCACCTTCACACCTTCCCTTTGCTCCACGTGACACTCCTCTTCCCTCTCTTCCCTCCCCCTCCTCTTCCTTTCCTCCCCCCTCCCCCCCAAGAAGCCCCACTGCTGCTCCCTCTCAAGTGACCCAACTTAACCCCTGCCCTCCCCCCCCCCCGCATGCAACACCTACTCCCTTCTCCACCTACAGGTATCTCTCTCTCTCTCTCTCTCTCTCTCTCTCTCTCTCTCTCTCTCTCTCTCTCTCTCTCTCTCTCTATCACACACACACACACACACACACACACACACACACACACACACACACACACACACACACACACACACACACACACACACACACACACACACACACACACTCCGCCTATCTCAGTACTAACAAGAAGTGCATGGAAGAGAAGGTTGTGTGTGTGTGTGTGTGTGTGTGTGTGTGTGTGTGTTATGTATGTACACGTCTGGTCTCGTGTGTTACCGGCAGCAGGTGGGGTGATGCCCTCCTCTCCCCTCCCTTCCCTCCCTCCCTCCCTCCTTCTTTCTCTCCCTCCATCACTTCCCTCCTCCCCTCCATCACACCAGCCCCTCCAGTCCTCTCTACCCTCCCTCTCTCCCCTCCGCTCTCACAACAACCTCTGACTACGCTCCCTCCCTCCCTTCCTTGCTTCGTTACCCTCCTTCCCTTCCATCTCACAAACCCTTCCCTCCCCTCCCTCCCTTCCTCCCTCCCTTCCTTTCCATCCATATCACCAGCTCTTCACTCCCTCCCTCCCTCCCTCCCTCTGTCACACTAACCTCCACCACCTCACACTCAAAAGACGTAATTCCAAAATGTAACTTTGAAATACCAGTTGAATATAATAGTTTCCCCTGAAGAAATTATTTGTCTATATGTAAACCAAATTGAAAGCCATAGAGAATAACTACAGGACCACAACCACACAGTGACGTAGATGGATAGATAGATAGATAGACAAGTAGATAGATAGGTAGGTAGGTAGGCAGGTGGACAAATATATGGATAGATAGATGGATAGGTGCTTAGATAGGTGGATGGATGGATTGATAAGTAGACAGATAGATAGATATAGGTAAGGGAAATAGATAAAGCAGAAAGATAGATGTGCGTTTGGGTGATAGATAGCCTAACATAATATTCTGTAGGCTTATATTTCGTCCTGAACCAGAATGACACGTGTATCAATTTTGCGTCCCTGCACCTGGCCGCTTACAGGTGTGCACAGGTGAGATGGCTTTGTTCCCGCCCCCCCCCCCAGGCCTTACTAATAAAACTCTTCGTCCAGCCTTCTCCCACGGTCTCCCACAGCCTCCTCTTCTTGTCTCCTCCAACTTCCTCCTCTTTATTCCCTCTGCCTTTGAACTCTGGGAAAGTTGGGTCGGTCCGCTTTACGTCGACTGTTTTGTGCTGACCCTCTCATGGCTTGACATTGACCTCTGAAGACTTTTCCGGTGACTTTTTCCCTCCGCCTCCGTCTGGCCTCGTGATGCTATAATAATCCTGTCCTCCTTCCTGACCGATCTGTTGATACATTTTAATAACACTGGAATAATATAGAGCACAGAATTATACTTCCAGCCCTGTATACACGGCCATTTTTAATAACTTCAAAAAAAAAAAAAATCTTAGTTAAGGAGACTGTTGATATGTAGACGTAAAGTTCTTGAACATATTTACCTCCGCCAAGAAGGCTGTGTTTTGCCCCGCGTTGGTTTGTATGTTTGTTTGTCTGTTAGCAGGATTACTGAAAAAGTTACGAATAGATTTTGGTGAAATTTTGTGGAAGGCCAAGGAAGAAAATATATATTGAATTTTGGGCCGGATCCGGATCCGGATCAGGAGTATTCTGCACAGTATCTCCAAATATCTAGGGTCACATGTTGCTGTGGATGGAAGAATAGATGCAGAAGTGAAGTTTAGAATAAATGAAGTAGGAAAGGTACTGGGAGGAATGAAAAAAGTGTTTAAATGTCGTTCGCTTAGAATGGATGTAAAGAGAAGGCTGTATGAGGGTGTTGTGGTACCGACTGCGTTATATGGGGCTGAAACATGGAATATGGGTGTAGCAGAGAGGAAAAGTTTGAATGTAATGGAGATGAGATGTCTGAGGAGTATGTGTGGAGTGACGCGTATGGATCGAGTGCGAAATGATGAAGTGCGAAGGAGAACTGGAGTTGTTCGGGAGATGGCTGGTAGAGTTGAGCAGAGGGTGTTGCAATGGTTTGGGCATATGGAGAGAATGGATAATGAGCGATTGGTGAAAAAGATAACTAGATCTGATGTGAGAGGTGTAAGACTGAGAGGAAGACCACGAATAGGATGGATGGACAGTGTGAAGAGAGCGCTGGATGCGAGAGGGATGTCCGTTGAGCAAGGAAGAGTGGCTGTGCGTGACAGAAATAAATGGAGAGAAATTGTGAATGAATAAGTGATGACGCAGCCCTGAGGGGATATTCTCCCGCATTTGGTCTGATCAGCTAGTCAGGTCAGGTGCGGGTAAGGGGATGGGTCTGTTATGATGTGGCAGGGGTAAACCAGTTCTGCTGTCGGGCCCTGCTGTGGATGTCACTGCTTGCATTGCGCAGTTGACCCTTGTGCGGTGTGATGCGGTGAGGATCTGTCCGTTCTCCCCTTTGGGGCTAAGATGCGAATGAATGTGTTTGAATGGATGAGTAAATGGAGAGTGAGTCGTCCTGTCTCGGCTACCTCCCTTTCCTTGGGGGAAGCAGCCTAGGTATATAGATAGATAGAGATAGATCTCCAAAAGTTCTCAGTGAATTTCAATGAATTTTTTAATGGCACTGGCGGAGGTATACGCTTTCTGAACACTGTGTAGTTCTTTATAAAACGCGGAGATGGATGTAATGAAGAACACCTGGCTTGTAGTGCATCCTGTGTTACCTTGACTACTATCGTTCTTACCTGTGATCGTTGAGGGCAGTTATTACCTGAGGTTCTCGCCAGGTGAAGTGAGTGAAGCTTAGGTCGTTAAGTGACGGGGTATGGTGCAGCTTCGTCGTTTGGATTCTTTACGTGGCTGAATATCGTATGGTATTGGCCAGAATATGATAAGTTTTAGCACCTTCAATCCAGTAAAGCATTTCCTCTTTATTTTTGTCACCATCATATTATATTTAGGGGAGACCTGTTGCAGTGTAGGGAATTATTACTGCTATATCTAACCTCAACATTGTGAAAAGTCTCTCTGAAGATTACTTAATTCGTCTGGTAGTAGTAGTAATAAAATATAATGTATGTTCTTTGACTGAAAGGGATACACACGGCCATTCCAGTGAGAGTCAGAAGTCAGATATCAATAAGTGCATAGTTAATTACAATGTTGCACAGTACTGATTATATTATTACATTCCCAAGGTCACAGTAGCTAGTGAAAAGATGGCAACTTCATTTTTTCAGTCGTCTTTTTTTTTTTTTTTTTTTTCACTGTACCAGGCACTTTTGTTAATAACTCAAATATGACATGAAAGTACCGCCAGATAATTTTTTTTTTCCTTTCGTCCTGTTCATGGAGGTGGTTTGGCCATGTGGAGAGGATGGAGAGCGAGGGACTGGCGAGGAGAGTGTGCGTGAGTGAGGTGGAGGGGGGGAGAGAGGGAGGGGGAGGCCGAGGATGAGATGGAGGGTTGGGGTGGAGAGGTATGTGAGAGAGGGGTGTGTGAGCTGGGAGCAGGGCAGTGAAATGGAGAGGGGACAGGGGGACATGGAGGCGTTTTGTTTGTGGCTACCCTATACAGGATTAGGTTAAGGCGTCTTGCAATAGATAGGTAGATAGATAAATATCCTTTTCTACACCTACTCTTCATCTAGCCAGAGACTTCAGTATTTTGCAGTCTTTTATCAAGGCCTTCTCCTTTTTCATGCTTATATATTTATGCATCTGTGGTATTTCCAGAACGTGTAAATGCATCAAAATAAATAAATAAATAAATACTTGCACTATCACTGACTTCCTCACCATTCCAAAGTAATGTCGAGAATTCTTAACTTTATTTGGTCCCTCTTTTTTTTGTCAACATTAATTTTTTTCTAATGTCAAATTCACGTTCTTTTTTCGATTCTTCATTGCCATTGGCCATCTTGTCCTTTTCATATTACTATAATTATTTTTATATCATGCTCCTTCCTTTTTCATCATCATCATCATCATGGTCATCATCATCATCATCATCATCATCATTATCCATTTTATTCATTTCATACTAGTTTATTCACTATTTTTATTCCATGCACCATCCTTCTATCATCATCATTATTATCATCATCATCATCATCATCATCATCATCATCATCACCACCACCACGACCACCACCACCACCAATCAATCAATCAATCAATCACTCAATCAATCAGTCATCATCATCATCAGTCATCATCATCATCATCATCATCTTAAGCTTTTTCTCATATATAAAAAGATACAAAGCAGGATCAGGGAAGCACATCTATCAACAGAGTGCCCAGTAAAAATGAGCCACACATTCATCCACTCGCCTTTCAAGCCCACGAAGCTCTTGGCTCCATCTCGTAGGCCAAGTGATCTACATAAAAACTGCACTTTATAATATGTGCGATATGTGGCCATTATATTGACTGCCAGATATAAAGAAATGACAAAACAGAAAAAGTGAGGCAATCTTTATCATGTGAATCTCCATACTTCCTTCGTCCATCCATTTCTGTCCCCTATCCTTTCACTTCCTTCCTCAACTTCATATCTTGCTTACTCACACGTTCCAGTACCTTATCAGTCCACCTCTTACTTGGTTTTCTCCTCCTACCCTCAAGCTCACTCCTATACACCCTTTTCACTGCCCTAGTTACCTTCCTTCGCCCTGTGTGTCCATACCACCTCAACACTTTAACTCAATAACAGATTTCTTTCCTCCACGTCTCCTACAGGTCTCCAATTTTTATTTACCCTGCACAGCTCACACATACCATATATTCCTTATCAGTTCTGTTTCTACTACTGTCAATTTTAGCCTTTGATACTGATTCCATTTCAAAGTCTGACACCTGTACATTAACGTGGGCCTTGTTACGCTTTTGTGCAGTCCTCTTGCAGCCTCGGTACCAAGACATCTATTTCGGATTAAGGCTTTCATAGCACCACCCACTTTATTCCCCTGATCCAGTCTGCTTTTCAATTGTCTTTTCTTCTCTCGTTTTCTTGACATTTACTTTTTTATCACCGCCTCGACGTGCTTAAATTCTCACTACTGTCACTCTCCTTTCATCGACATAGCACACGAATCATCTCCCTCACGAACAGTCACTGTACACTCATCTGCATTTATTTTCATCGTTCGTAGCTCAGATCCACGAACCTCTGAACCATTAAGTTTATGTTTCCTACCAGCCAGAAACACATTTTTAAATAATATCTCCTTTTTCACGATTCTCTTTCCTTCCTTTATTTTCCTGTCTCCAGCCAGTCAATGAGGCCTCACCTTTCGTTCACCTTTCGTCTGATGTCTACCTGTGTGGGATGATTTTTTTTTTTCCTTGTCTTTTTCTGGGTTTGTGACCTTTTGACTTTTCCCTCACTTACACATCCCACTCCTTGACCCCGTGACCCCGTTCCTGACCTCTCCATTCTCGTCTTGGTTTTCTTGTTGATATTTTTTGCTCTCTCTCTCTCTCTCTCTCTCTCTCTCTCTCTCTCTCTCTCTCTCTCTCTCTCTCTCTCTCTCTCTCTCTCTCTCATTAATTTCTTTCTTTCTATTTATCTATCTATTTATCTATCTCATAAACCAACGTCATGTCACCTTGTCTTCTCATTCTTCATTTTCACCTCCCTGCCTCCCTTTGGCCTCCCTGCCTCCCTTTGACCTCCCTGCCTCCCTTTGACCTCCCTGCCTCCCTTTGACCTCCCTGCCTCCCTTTGACCTCTCTGCCTCCCTTTGACCTCCCTACCTCCCTTTGACCTCCCTACCTCCCTTTGACCTCCCTACCTCCCTTTGATTCTACCTCGACTGACCTAAAGGGTGAGAGAGGGAGGAATGGAGGGGTTTAGGGAGGGAGGGAGGGAGAGATGGAGGAAGGGAGGGTACGTGGTGAGGTAACTTAATCAAGGTCGGGTGACGGTGCTGGCTCCCTTGTGACCCTCACCATTTGTCCCACACCTGCCCCACTCGCTCTACCTCTCGCTCACTCTAACTCTACCTCTCACTACCCTTCCCTATCTCTAACGCTACCTTTCCCTCTCTCTCGCACTCTGCCTCTCTCTCTCTCTCACTCTCTCTAGCTCTCTCTTACAAGTTCTCCCTGTCTCTTCCTGCACCTCTCACTCTCTCTATCTCTCCCTTTTTTTCAGTCATCCCATCTCTGTCTCTTACTGTCTGTCTGTCTCTAGCTCTCCCTCTCACCAGCCCTCCTTATCTCTGTCTCTCCCTCTCACTATCTCTACCTCTGTCTTGCTGTCTCTTTCACCCCTTGTCTCTCATTCAACCTTACCCAGCTTCTCGTTCTGCTTCTCCATCTCCCCTGACTATCCTAATCCTTCAGCATGTAGAACTAGATCCTGTAGTCATAGTTTACTCTTTAACAAACAGCCTCAAAAGGACCATAAGGACTGTTGCTGTTTGCTTTCCTTTGTATTCCTTTGTATTCCTTCTGTCCGTCCTCACTCCTCCTTTCTCCTTTACGTCCGCACATTTTCTCTCTCCTCTTCTCCACCCCCCTCCTCCTCCTCCTGATCCTCACTTTTCTCCCCCTCTTCTTCTCCCCTGCCCTTTCTCCCCATCCCTCCCCACCCCTCTCCTATTCCCCTGCTCCCCCATCTTTTCACATGTCCACTCCTCTCCCCTACTCCCCGTTTCCCACACTCCTCTTTCCTCCTCTCCCCCTTTTCTCCCCACTTACTCCCCCTCTCCCCATTCCTCTCCCCATCTTCCTCCTCTGACGGTGGAAATTTTGCGGAACGAGGACACTGTTAACATATTGTTCATCTTGGTTTCTTTCCTGTTTTTTTTTCGCTTGTGGTTTCAGGTTCCGTTTTCTGTTTTTGGCGTCTCTTATGCTTTGGCTTGCCCTCCTTCCTTCCTTCCTTCCTTCCTTCCTTCCTTCCTTCCTTCCGTCCCTCCTTCCTTAATGTACTGGTTTGATTTTTTTCCTCTCCACTTCTTCCTTCTTTTTGGTTTCTGTTTCTTTTCGTAGTTTTTAAGTTGTCTTGGTTTTTCCTTCGTCCTAAATCTTCCTTTTCTTTCACACACACACACACACACACACACACACACACACACACACACACACACACACACACACACACACACACACACACACACACACACACACACACTTCCCTTATCTTTTTCTTACTTTCATCCTTCCTTCCTGTGTTGTTTGCTTCACACACACACACACACACACACACACACACACACACACACACACACACACACACACACACACACACACACACACACACACACACACACACACACACACTTCCTTTCTCTTTTTCTTACTGCCATCCTTCCTTCCTTCCTGTGTTGCTTCCTTCACACACACACACACACACACACACACACACACACACACACACACACACACACACACACACACACACACACACACACACACACACACACGCAATCTGTCAGTCTCAACCAACTTGTTTTACTGATCTCAGTCTATCTAACATCAAATCCTTTTTAACCCCGTCAGATGCGTAGGAATCCGGGGCTAGGCTACACATCCTGACATTTAAGGCGGGGGTGACCAGCCTCACTCGCCCCTTAGTGGCATTTTATGAGCACTAAACCCCATACAACCTTAGATCTAAACCCTTACGTGCCTCATTCGTCCGGAGCGCCGAACATCACTAAACCACCAGGCTCCATTTGGGTATGTGATTGCTTCCCACCTTAGTAAATGATTTCGTGGGTGAAAGTAAACCGCTGAGCAAATTAATCGGTGTAGAGGGACCTAAAGACATCACAGTATCGAGTAAGAGAATAAATGCAATATTTTTAAGAATGAAGGAGATTATGGAAAAAAACGAACTCGGGATGTGTTTTTCTGAAGGCGAGAGGAAATCGTGTGGAAGACTGAGGCGAGAAGAGAGATGGAATGAATTAATGTGTAAGGCGTGGAAAACAGGATATTCTCTGCCTCCTTCAGACCTAAATACAAAAGCTTCATCACGTAAGCTGTGAAGTGGCCTTTTTGCGCTCGGGGAAGTGGTGAAGAGGTGTAAGAGGTGTAGAACAGACACAGTGTGGGTGAGAGAAGAGGTATACAGGGCGTTACACCTATACCTCACCCTCCTTATACCTCACCCTCCTTATACCTCACCCTCCTTACACCTCACCGTCTTCACACCTGACTATACTCAGTCGTCTACATCCTCTCTCTCTCTCTCTCTCTCTCTCTCTCTCTCTCTCTCTCTCTCTCTCTCTCTCTCTCACCATCCTCAGTCGTCTACATCCTCACTCTTCGTCTCTCTCTCTCTCTCTCTCTCTCTCTCTCTCTCTCTCTCTCTCTCTCTCTCTCTCTCTCTCTCTCTCTCTCTCTCACCATCCTTACACCTCACCATCTTCACACCTCACCATCCTCAGTCGTCTACATCCTCACTCTCTCTCTCTCTCTCTCTCTCTCTCTCTCTCTCTCTCTCTCTCACCATCCTCAGTCGTCTACATCCTCACTCTTTGTCTCTCTCTCTCTCTCTCTCTCTCTCTCTCTCTCTCTCTCTCTAAAATGTGATTACTGCCACCAGAAGTGTAGGTCCATCGCTCTCTTTCAGTCCGTTTTCATGGTGTTTCTTTCTCAGTGTTCCTTTCTCAGTGCTCCTTCCCTCGTGTTCCTTTCCCAGTGTTCCTCCAGTACTGTTCCTTCACAAGAGTTTTTTTTTAGTGTTCCGTTTCAGTGTTTTTTCTGTGTTCTGTCAGTGTTCCTTCCCAGTGTTCCTCTCAGTGCTCCTTTCAGTGTTCCTTCCCCAGTGTTCCTTCCCAGTGTTCCTTGGGTGTTCCTTTCTCAGTGCTCCTTATATGTTCCCACCCCAGTGTTCCTTCCCAGTGTTTCTTCCCAGTGTTCCTTCCCTCAGTGTTCCTTCCCAGTGTTCCTTTCCAGTGTTCCTTCCCCAATGTTCCTTGGGTGTTCCTTGCCCGGTGCTCCTTGTGTGTTCCTCGCCCAGTGTTCCTTGGGTGTTCCTTGCCCGGTGCTCCTTGGGCGTTCCTTGCCCTGTGTTCCTTGGGTGTTCCTCAGTGCTCCTTATGTGTTCCCTCCCCAGTGTTCCTTGTGTGTTCCTTGGGTGTTCCTTGCCCGGTGTTCCTTCCTCAGTGCTCCTTATGTGTTCCCTCCCCAGTGTTCCTTGGGTGTTCCTTCCTCAGTGCTCCTTATGTGTTCCCTCCCCAGTGTTCCTTGGGTGTTCCTTGCCCGGTGTTCCTTCCTCAGTGCTCCTTATGTGTTTCCTTCCCAGTGTTCCTTGGGTGTTCCTTGCCCGGTGTTCCGTGGGAGGGTGTAGGTACGAGACTTAATCGATCTGTTAACATGACGGATGGGAGGGTTGCTGGAACGCAGACACGGCAGGCCAAAGATCCCCCCGTCCTTAATATTCTTCAGGGAGCGTTGGTGTGGTGGTGGTGTGGTTGTAGAAGGGTGTGTGGATGTGGTGTGGTGTGGTGTGGTGTGGTGTGGTGGTGGTGAGGTGTGGTGGTGGTTCCGTTTGGTTTTTAAAAGGATGGTGTGGTTGTGAAGTGGTAGTGGTTTGGTTGTGGTGTGGTTGTGGTTGGTGGTGTGGTTAAGAGATGATGTGGTTGGGAGTTGGTGGTGTGGGTGAAAGGTGTGGTTGTGAGGTGGTGTAGTGATGTGTGGTGGTGTGGTGATATTGGTGGAGGTGGTTTGGCTGTGTTGGTGGTGGTTGTTTGGTTGTGTTGGTGGTGGTTGTTTGGTTGTGTTGGTGGTGGTTGTTTGGCTGTGTGTTGGTGATTGTTTGGCTGTGTTGGTGGTGGTTGTTTGGCTGTGTTGATGGTGGTTGTTTGGCTGTGTTGATGGTGGTTGTTTGGCTGTGTTGATGGTGGTTGTTTGGCTGTGTTGATGGTGGTTGTTTGGCTGTGTTGATGGTGGTTGTTTGGCTGTGTTGGTGGTGGTTGCTTGGCAGTGTGTTGGTGGTTGTTTGACTATGTTGTTTGTGCTGTCTGGCTGCGGTGGGATAGTCCTTGATATTCCAGAGCTGTTTACTGTCCGCTCTTGAATTAGCTTGTTTTTTTTATACTAATTGCTTGATGTTGTTTTGGCGTGGTGATAATTTGGCTCATCTCATATTGCGGTTCATTTGTAGGTAATCCTGTAGGTGCAAATTGCTTCTACGAGTGACCCCAGCTTGGATTTCACCCCACTTCACTCTCCTAACAAACTACTCAACAGTATTGGTGTTGGAATTATCTGTTAGTCCATACTGTCTCTCATCTTCCATCCTTTCTTCTGCTTTCTGTCCTTTCATCCTTACAGTCTCTCATCGTCCATCCTTTCCTCTGCTGTCTGTCCTCTCTTCCTGACAGTCTCTCATCGTCCATCCTTTCCTCTGCTTTCTGTCCTTCCTTCCTTACAGTCTCTCATCGTCCATCCTTTCCTCTGCTTTCTGCCCTTCCTTCCTTACAGTCTCTCATCGTCCATTCTGTCCTCTGCTGTCTGTCCTTCCTTCCTTACAGCCTCTCATCGTCCATCCTTTCCTCTGCTGTCTGTCCTTTCTTCCTGACAGTCTCTCATCGTCCGTCCTTTCTTGTTTCTGTCCTTTTTAGCTTCTCTTAATAGCTAAAAAAAGGAGGGGGATCTAGAAAAAGGCAGACGAGAAGAAGGTCAAGGAGGGACTATGAAAAGCGTAACGTATGCCTGAAGTGCAAAATAATTTCTGAATGTTGATAGTGAGACATGACCGTGGCGACACGTGTAAAAGAGTGGGTGGATGTTAGAGCGAGTGGTTCAAGATCATGAGGTGAGACAGGGACGTGTGATACCCGTAAGTTGTTCATTTACCGATTTAGGTGGAGTTAACAGAGAGGTCAATGCAAGAAATGAGGAGACGTGAGTGAAGCTGATGGTGAATGATGAAGGGCCGAGTATTTCATGTCTGACTTATCCATATGATAATGTTTTGCCTACTGATTGTGAACGGAATAATTTTAGACTGGCTGAGAGTTTTGTAAGTGCGAGTGAACAGCGAGGTCTGAAAGCATAGACAACAGTAAAGCAACGGTTATTGAGAGAGAGAGAGCTTGCTGTTTAGTCCGTTGGTCGGTGGCGAGGGACTGGGAGTGGCGGTGAAGTCGGTAGAGAATGGAACTGTTATCCGAAAGATCGCTAGTTCGATATCAGGATGGGGTTGGGAACTGTCTGATTATCCGAATTCCTCAGACTTTACTTACCTGCCACAAGACCCGCCGACATATCATGAAAACACCCCAACTAACACCACTTCAAGAGTTCCTGAATATAATCTTTACGTGTTTACAATATGGACGGGTAGTATATAATGCCAAAGAGGTAACATGACTCGAGACGATGTGTGGCACGTAGGAGGACAGTTTGACCTCAGGGAAAGGGTAATCGAGTCTATGCGCAGAGTCTGACATATTTAAAAAAGATAATTGGATACAGTGATAGAAAGGAAAGGTACGGGATCAGTAACTTTAATGGAAGAGTCGAATGGTTCACTGAAGCATAAGCGTGTGGTTCAGTAAAAGTCTTGATAATTATGATGTGGAGTAGAGATCTGAGTACAGAGGGTGCAGGAGGCCAGGATTAAGGTGTGTCAAGGGTCGTGATCCCATTAACGTTTGACTGAACTCTGCAAATGACCTAATAAAAAAAAATAAGTAATGAGAGTAGTAGAAATAAGCTGTTTAAAACGTGTGTGTGTGGGTAACGTAAGGTGGACAGAACTAGAATAATTTATGAAAGATGAGGAGTAAGAAAATGTAGTATTAAAAATTAGAAGGACAGACGCGTTGAAGATACCATCGCATAAAGAGAATGAATATAAGCAGTAGAGTGAAACTAGTATATATGAGTCAATTTTAGTATAGGTGAGGGCGTAGAGATCAATAAGAAAGTTTACGGATATGTTTGGTGAAAATCTGAGCAAGGTAGGTATGGGTGTCGAGAAAGCGAAAAGAATCAGAGGAGAAAAATAGATGGGCGAGGTATATACAGTACAGGAGATGAGGATGACAGTCGTTCACCTCTCTCTTTTTAATTTTATTTCTTTTACATGACAGTCAACAGAGTGGTGTTACGTTGAAAGCATTAGGAAGCACATGTTTATATAGATCGTTTTGTCTGTGATTTGGACCTGTGAATTTGGGAGACCTGAATGAGTGAGTGGATCTAGTACGCATTTTACTAGACTCATGATTGTTTTACGTTTTTGCTTCATGTTTTCTTCTCTTTCTACATCCCTCCCACCCCATATCTCTGGCTGGTAGTATAGTTAAGATGATGATGATGATGATGATGAGGAGGAGGAGGAAGAGGAGGAGGAGGAGGAAACTATAGATGATTGTGGTTGGATGAGTGTGTAGGACAGTGATGAGGGTGGCCACATAGCGGTCTCACTCTGATCTCACTCTGACATGCAAGGCCAGGCGACCAACACGCTTTCTCCCCCCCACAACACACCCTAATACCGTCACACACCTTCCCTCCTTCACACACACACACACACCCACACACACACACACACACACACACACACGAAACGTACAGGTGTATGCCTACCCCTGACATTCACCTATGACCTTCTAATTCCAAGGCTTAAAATAGACAGAGGCGGGTATTTTTACTTTTGTCAGACGCCTTGTGTGTGTGTGTGTGTGTGTGTGTGTGTGTGTGTGTGTGTGTGTAATCTAACTAGTGGGTTCTGAAAAACAAAATGAACGAGGTTAACGCACAGGATAACACACATACACCCACACATAAGCGCAGGCATTTTGATACATGAGGAATATGGCAGAGTGTGTGTGTGTGTGTGTGTGTGTGTGTGTGTGTGCCAGGAGAGTATAGTCCACGCATCAACGGACCCTGAGTGGATCGGCGTCCTTATCACCCCGCTCCTTGAAGCTATTGGGCTGATATATTGTACTTGATCCTGGTTTCAATATACCGCGTCAGCCCTGGCCACACCTGACACACCTGACACACGGCACATCAGCGGCTGGAACGGTAACCACAGCCCCACCATACCCGGGAGAGTAACCAGGAATGTGGTAGGGGTGTGTGGAGTGTTTTGATATTAGCGAGTGAGAACGTTGATCGAGACGAGCAGAGAGTTTGTCAGTGTGTGTGTGTGTGTGTGTGTGTGTGTGTGTGTGTGTGTGTGTGTGAATTATATGTTAGTTGTAGTGAGTGTATTGTATGTGAGTGAGTTGGAGGGAGGGAGAGGGAGGAGGAAGTCAAGGATGAGATGGAGGGATGGAGCGGAGAGGTATATGAGAGAGGGGTGTGTGAGCTGGGCAGTGAAATGGCGGGGGACAGGGTGACTTGGAGTCGATTTGTTTGTGGCCACCCCCTACGGGATTAAGACGTCTGGCAGTAGATAGACAGATAGTTGTACAGTGAAATGGCGGGGGACGGGGTGACGTGGAGGCGATTCGTTTGTGGCCACCCCCTACGGGATTAAGACGTCTGGCAATAGATAGATAGATAGTTGTAGGTTATGTCCAGTAAGGAGGAAGAAAAGAGAATAAAAAAAAGTGAGAAACCCTTTGATCCCCGCAACACACACTCTCACTCTGTTTCACGCTGTAAGTGTAACATCCATTGGGCGACTCGGTGGCTTGGTCGATTTTGCACTGGCCTTTTGTTCAGAGGGCACTGTTGTGAGTCTTGAATCCCCAGAATGCTAGAATTTATTGGATATACACTCACATACCAACGCTAGTCCATGAAAAGCAGACAGCCACACCAACAGTGCGTTATTGTCTACTAGTACTGCATAACTATCTGTCTTACTGTCTTCGTAATTCCCTTGAGACTTTAACATCCACCACGAACAACAGTACAAAATAATGTCTTGAAAATTCAGCTTACCTTCTGTCTTCAGTTTGGTTTTGTGGGAAGCCTTGCACATTTAATTCCTCATTCATTTACTCGCTGTTATATTTTTTTAAGTGCGTTGTTTTTATTTTTATTTTCGACTTTCCCGCCGGTGTGGATAAGCGTCACATCCCAGGTAATGTTGATCGACGAGGGACTTAACCGACATGCCACCAGCTCACTTCCTTTCATCCTTCTTTCATACCTTCCCTGTTCCGCCCTCTCTTCATCACCCAGTCTTTCATTCCTGGCCTTTATCTGGTCACTCATTCCCCGCCATCGTCCGGTCTCGCCTTGTTTTCCACCTCTCATTCCTCTGTTTTATCCGTCCTGTCCTTTCTCCCCACCTCTCATTCGTCTACGTCATCCACTTTCTGCTTCTCTCTATCTTCTGTTCTCACATTCCTCCCATCATCCATTCTTCTGCTCTCGTTTTTCTGCCTCATCCGCGTTCTGCTTCTCACTATCACCCATTCCCTCATTTCATACCGTCGTCTCTTCTTCTTTCATCCCTTCACATCACCCGTGCTCTCATTCTTCTCAGTCATCTCCCATTCCTTTCAGTCACCCATTCTCACATGCCTCTTCCTCATCCATTCTCTTATATTCTCTTCCAGTTTCCTCCACCTCATACTTTCTTATCTTTTCAGGTTTTTGTCTTCTTACTCCTTGCCCCTTACATCCATCTTTTACCTGCTCATTCCATCTGTCATCCTCATCTATCCTCCTTTCTAATTTCAACTGTTTACCGTTCTTAACCCCTCTGTTTTTCAATCCTACGCACTTCCATCCTTCACTCCTTCATCCAGTCCCCTTTCACCATACAGATATCTTCCCTTCCCCTCCTTCATTTCCATTAAATACCTCCTTCTTTCCCTGCCGTCTCCATCCTTCAGTTCCTTTATTTCCGTCCTTCCTTCCATCCAGCTTATTCATTTTTTTCAAGTTGGCATCCTTCTTATCCTTCATTTTCATGTGCTGTCTCCGCTGAGCTCATATTGTCTCCATAATTTTCCTTCCATTATCATTCAGCTGGTGGTAGGTGGTGGCGACCATCATCCACTCACTTGATGTAATGCTGCCTACTTCTTCCTTAGCCTTTATCATTCTTTTTCTGTGCCTGCCCTCCTCTCTTCCTATTTCTCCCATCTTTCCTGTCACTTCTTATTGCTTTTCTTTCCTTTACAGGTGGCTTTACATTGAGTGACAAGCCAAATGGTTTCCTGTAAGCCAAGAAACCATATACAACCCTGGGTGGTAACCATATAACCAAACCATACGTGCTCCCTACGTGTCAACAAGTGGGGTGGTGGAGGTTTAGTGCCCCTCCCCGTAAAACACATAACTCAAAGTCAAATGGCCACCCCTTACGGGATTATGACGTCTGGCAATAGATAGATAGATAAATCATTCAACTTCATCTTTATCCCGTTCCTTCAAGATAGCTTCCTTCACTTCCTTATTTCTTTCACCCATTCTTCCTTCAGTCATTTTTCCTTCCCTCAGACACACCCCATTCCCAAACCTACCCCATTATCTTCCCTCTCTTTTAACACACTGATTTCTTTCCGTACAAGATGGCTGCCTTTCCCATCCCTTTGTTTTTCCTTATCTCTAGTCCCTTCATACCTTTCCATCATTCATTTTTTCCTCTTTTTTCCACCCATCGTCTTTCCTAGCGAGACAACTTCCCTCCATCTTTCTCTCTCTCCCTCCATCCCACCTTCTCATCATCATTCACACAAACAGACATCCTTTCCATTTTTTTTTTTCACGAAGCCCTTATTCCTTTCCATCCGCTTCCTCATAAGTCTTTCCTTTCATATTTTTACATCTTGCCTTCGTTCTGTCTACCTTCAGACTTCCTTTCCATTCTTCCTGCCAGCATCTTCTATTCCATATTCCCACCCACTTTCTTATTTCTTCACATATAAGTCCTTTCCCATCCTTCACATCCTCCTCCACTCTCTCCTTCCCACCTTTCTTCGCTCCTTCACGCTGCCTTTCACTCCCTCACACCATTCCGTCACTCCCACACGCCATCCCTCGCTCCCTCTACCATTCCTCACTCCCCTCACACCATCCCTCACTCCTTCCTACCATCCCTCACTCCCTCTCACCATCCCTCACTCCCTCACACCATCCGTCACTCCCTCACACCATCCCTCACTCCTTCCTACCATCCCTCACGCCCTCTCACCATCCCTCACTTCCTCATACTTTCCCCTGACTTCCTTCCACCTTCTTCCCCTCTGCCCCTCATTCCTCCTAACGCAGTCGCTTGTAAATTACCTTAGCCTTGAATATAAAGTGGTTAATTACTTGAAGGAAGGCAAGCTCGATAAGGGAAGAAGTTGGGGAGAGGAGAGGAGGGGAAGGGGAGAAGAGAGGGGAGGGAGAGGGAGAGGAGGAGGAGAAGGGGTAATTTAGAAAGAGAGGGTGGACGTGGGTGGGAGTGGAAAGCGAGGTCAAGGAGAAATGAATATAGAAAAAAAGTGGGGAAAAAAGTTATATTTTCCGTAAGCAACTGGAAAAAAGTGTTCTAGTCCTGTAGGTTTTGATGCAAAGGATGTCAAGCGAAGGTGTTATTCAGGGTCACCATTTTCTGCTATTATTTTGTTTTCCATGTGATTTTTTTTATATTGCTTTTTACCTTCCCCAAAAATCAGAGAAGCATTTTCTTGATTTGTAACTCCCGGCAAAGTTCTAATTCGCGTGTTTTGCGTATTTCGGCGGCGGTAACAGACATCACCGAATAAAATCGATCATACAGTCTCTCATGAACTCCTTCTTTCTGAGCCAAAATTCATCACGTCATTGCCAAATCCTGCGTTATTAAGGATGCCCAGGTAAATGAACTTCTTAAAAAAAATAATAATAATAATACCTTCAGTAATTTCAGTTCAATGGCCATTTTAAGATTATTTTTTTGCAATTATGGTGAATTTTGGGAAGGCTGTTACGCATGGCTATATCAGTTTGTTTTGGAAATTCTGAAAAAAGATGGAATTTAAATCTATAAGTTCAATATATCTACAAAATTGCACGAATAGAGACTGACCCAGCTTGCACCCCTCTCAATATACTGCCCTGGGAAGCATACTTTGACTTTTGTAAATATTCTTGCTCTCTCGCTTTCCTCGCTCGCTGTCCTCGCTCGCCCGAACACTTATCCTGCCCTGTTTAACCTAATGTAACAGGAAGATATCGTTCGTATACCTTTCTTACAAGTGCCAAAGGATATTGTTCAACTGAGAAAATCCTTATAGTGAAGTGGAAGTAGTAGTAGTAGGAGGAGGAGGAGGAGGAGGAGAAGGGATAATAGTAGTAATAGTAGTAGTAGTAGTGGTGGTGGTGGTGGTAGTAGTAGTAGTAGTAGTAGTTGGAGGAGGAGGAGGAGGAGGAGGAGGGATGATAGTAGTAGTAATAGTAGTAGTAGTAGCAGTAAGAGTAGTACGAGGAGGAGGAGAAGGGATAATAGTAGCAATAGTAGTAGTAGTAGTAGTTGTAGTAGTAGTAGTGGTGGTGGTAGTAGTAGTAATAGTAGTAGTGTAGTCGTAGTAGTAGTGGGGGGAGGAGGAGGAGGAGTAATAGTAGTAGTAATAGTAGTAGCAGTAGTAGCAGCGGCAGTAGTAGTAGTAGGAGAAGGAGGAGGAGGAGGAGGAGGGATGATAGTAGTAATAGTAGGAGTGATAGTAGTAGTAGTAGTAGTAGTAGGACGAGGAGGAGGAGAAGGGATAATAGTAGTAGTAGTAGTTGTGGTGGTGGTAGTAGTAATAGTCCTAGTAGTAGTAGTAGTAGTAGTAATAGGGGGGAGGAGGAGGAGGAGGAGGGGTAGTAGTAGTAGTAGTAGTAGTAGTAATAGTAGCAGTAGTAGTAGTAGTAGCAGCAGTAGTAATAGTAGTAGTAGTATAGTGCCCCATGTTCATTAAAACGTAAATCACATGGACCACAGGCTAAAATTGTCCTTCTGGTCCACCATCCACCTTTCGCGGGATAGGGAGGGAGAGGAGGAATAGTTGAGGGTTATTTATATAAAAAGGCAGAGGAGCCGCTTGGTTATGTGAGCGCCACCACGTGAAGGCGTCCCCCTCTCTCTCTCTCTCCAGCACCAAGTAAAGTATTAAAGACTAATAATCTCTCTCTCTCTCTCTCTCTCTCTCTCTCTCTCTCTCTCTCTCTCTCTCTCTCTGTCTCTCTCACTCTCTCTCTCACTCTCTCTGATTCTGTCTTTTAAAACGAGAGTTAATTGAGTGTGTCGTCTGCTGGCTCTCTGATTGCTCTCCTCGCCCGCCCTTGTTTGCGAGTGCACGCGCGTGTGTTTGTGCTCCCCCGCCCTGTTTGTGTGCGCGTGTGTTTGCGAGGGAAACTACGTGAGTGAACTTTTGGTTGTGCTGTGTGTGTGTGTGTGTGTGTGTGTGTGTGTGTGTGTGTGTGTGTGTGTGTGTGTGTTAAAAGAGAAGTGAAAACTGAGAGAGAGAGATATTGAAAAGTACAAGTGTACAGAAACGCGAAAAGAAGAAAGGATGGAGGAAACAGACTCTCTCTCTCTCTCTCTCTCTCTAACCCCTGAATAATCCATAGCCCCGTCCGTGAATAATTGGTAGGCGAAGAGTGTGTTCTATGGGTGACCTGACTCAGCCTGAAAAGCAACTGGAAATAGATGTATATACTGTTTATGGATTTTTATCTCAATGGAATTATTCGAAGCCTTGAATTTTTACTGTATTATTATTATTAAAACTTTACATATCCCTTGTGGGAGGTTTAGCTGTTCTTGTCAATATTATTATTACTTATTTAAAAATTACAGTTTTTAAAGGCAATTTGGTCTAGAGCCTTCGAACTTGGTCAACGTAGTCGGACAGCTGTCCGCTTCTTTTGGTCAGTTATGGTGGCAATCCGTCCACCGGATCTCCGGATATTATCCGGACCACAGAGAAGTGAGTCAGCCACGCTATCTCAAGAACCGCTATAGCCAGCAAGCTAAAACTTTACTTCAGTATAGCCTTAAGACGGACCCAGTGCGGGAAGGAGTATGATTCCAACTGGTTGATTGTTCTCTGAGATCGCCTGGGGTAAAATATTGGGACTTTACCGGATATTCCGGATATCACTTGATTTTCCATGAAGGATTAAGGCTAGAGCCACCAAACTTGGTGGACTTACAGACTGTGATGACCTAAGGTGACGTGCACAAAATCAGTCACCGTGACCTCAAGGCCCCTTTATATCTGGCCTTCTAGTGAGCAATGGCTGAAGGACGTTTTCCTTTATCATTGTCCCGGGACATTAATACGGTGTTCTAGTTATTATTATTATTATTATTATTATTATTATTATTGTTGTTGTTATATTTTTCTAATAATTATTATCATCATCACGTCTTACCATCCTTATCTGTCCTTCGTGCCACACTCCTTACCAGCAGTGCATCCCCTCCCCTCACCATCATCTCCCTTCCCTCCCCTCCCCTCACCATCATCTCCCTTCCCTCCCCTCCCCTCACCATCATCTCCCTTCCCTCCCCTCCCCTCACCATCATCTCCCTTCCCTCCCCTCCCCTCACCATCATCTCCCTTCCCTCCCCTCCCCTCACCTTCATCTCCCTTCCCTCCCCTCCCCTCACCATCATCTCCCTTCCCTCCCCTCCCCTCACCTTCATCTCCCTTCCCTCCCCTCCCCTCACCTTCATCTCCCTTCCCTCCCCTCCCCTCACCTTCATCTCCCTTCCCTCCCCTCCCCTCACCTTCATCTCCCTTCCCTCCCCTCCCCTCACCTTCATCTCCCTTCCCTCCCCTCCCCTCACCTTCATCTCCCTTCCCTCCCCTCCCCTCACCTTCATCTCCCTTCCCTCCCCTCACCTTCATCTCCCTTCCCTCCCCTCCCCTCACCTACATCTCCCTTACCTCCCCTCCCCTGACCTTCATCTACCTTTCCTCCCCTCCCCTCACCTTCATCTCTCATCACTCCACTCCCCTCATCTTCATCTCCCTTCCCTCCCCTCCACTCACCTTCATCTCCCTCCCCTCCCCTCCCCTCACCTTCATCTCCCATCACTCTATTCCCCACACCTTCCCCTCTCCTCTCCACTCCCTCATCTTCCCCTCACCTCACCTGTTTACCCTCCCTCATCCCTCAGCCTCCTTTACCCCTCCCTATATTTCTCTCTCTCTCTCTCTCTCTCTCTCTCTCTCTCTCTCTCTCTCTCTCTCTGACTGTCTGTCTGTCTGACTGTCTGTCTGACTCTCTGTCTGTCTGTCTGTCTGTCTCTCTCTCTCTCTCTCTCTCTCTCTCTCTCTCTCTCTCAGTCAACCCTTTGTCCTTCTTTCTCCCCCTTTCTGTTATCTCCCCTCAGCTTCCCTCACCTCCCCTCACCTCCCCTTCTGACATCACCTCCAATCACCTGCTAATTACAAAGGACAGGTGACACGCGAGCAGCTGATTTGTACGTCTACCCCTCCACCTGTCTACCCCTCCCCCTGTCTACCCCTCCCCCTCCACCCCTCACCCTCCCCTCTCACCCTCCCTACCCCTCACTCTCCACCACCCCTCACCCTCCCTACCCCAACCCTATCCACCCCTCACCCTCTTCCTTTCGCCCCCCCACCTCTCTCTCTCTCTCTCTCTCTCTCTCTCTCTCTCTCTCTCTCTCTCTCTCTCTCTCTCGTGCCCTATCATCTCATTTTCCTTACATTTTAATTCATATTGTACCTCATTTTCGTGATCTAAAAATTGGGCCATTATTCTCGCTTTTTTTGTATTTCCCCCCCAATTTTTTTTTCTTTTTTTTTCAAGAGCCTTTCCTCCTGAGTGGTTCCCCTTCCACGCCTTTCCCTCTCTTTCTTTCATCATTCATTCTTCTCCTGTTTTCCTCCTGCATCCTTTCTTACCATTTCCTCTGTTTCCTCTCTTCCTGTCATCATTCATTCTTCCCCCTCCTGTTTTCCTCCTCCTCCCTTTCCTCCCTTTACCTCTGTTTCCTCTCTTTCTGTCTTCAGTTATTCTTCAGTTCCTCTTTTCCTCCCTCCTTTCTTCCCCTTTCCTCTGTCGCTTCCCTTTCTGTCTTCAGTCATTCTTCCCTACCTCTTCTCCTATTCCTCCCTTTCTTCCTACTTCCTCTGTTTCCTCTCTGTCTGTCATCATTCTTCCCCTTCCTCTTCCCCACCTTCTTCCTTTCTCCCAATTCCTCTGTAATATTTTCCTTCCCATTTCTCACGTTTTACAATCTCCTCTTCCACCCTTCATCTTTCCACGTATCCCATTCCTTCAGTCCATCTTTCCTGTATAACTCTTTAATAACAAAGAATTCTCCAACTCGTGTTATTCATCCTACCTCCAGACGACTTTATTCATCATTTGAGAGGCTTTTGGTCATTCATGGATTAATCTATATTCTTCATCTCTTCACTTTCCTCTTCTCATTACTCCACCCTTGCACCCCAGTTCCACCTTCTGTCAATATGCCTTTCTATTCCTCCTTCCCGTCTGCTCCTTCGCCTGTCTCCTTCATTGCTCTTTCCCCCTCCCAATTCCTTCATTTCTATCTCGTCCACCTTCCCGTTTCATTATCTTCATTGCTCTCTCTCTCTCTCTCTCTCTCTCTCTCTCTCTCTCTCTCTCTCTCTCTCTCTCTCTCTCTCTCTTTGCCTCTACGTCCTCTCCTTCCTCATTTCTTCTACCTTTCCTATTTCATCACTTCTCATTTCCTTCATTCCCTCCTCATTCAACTCCCCTTCTGGCACTTTCATTACGCTTTCCCTCTCATCTGCTTCTACTTCTATCTTCCTTTCTGTCTAACGTGTTCTATCTATTTCTTGTGCATCTCTTCCTTATCTTTCCCTATCTATTTCGCGGACCTTTCTGCTCAACTCTCTTCTTCAACTCGTGGAAGAGACATCAGTATCTTAAAGCAGGCATCTTAGAAGAGACAAAGAAAGGTTGTTGCTTTCCTTTCCACTCCTGCAAACTCCCTGTCCTCATCCTTCACCTTCCGATCGTCTCAGTATATCATCTCCACCCCTCCTTTTCTTACCTTATAGCCTTCCAGTTCCTACCTTCACCCATTCCATTGCCACACCCTTTTCCCCCCTGCTATCCTTTTCATGTTGTCTTTCTCCTTCCCTTTTGCCTACTCGCCTCATTTCCACTTCTGTCCTCTCCATTTGTTCCCTACCTTTTCTGCTTCCTATATCAACTTCTCTCATTTTCCCCTTCTTTCCACCTCTTCTCCATACCCCTCCGTTCTACCCGTGTCATTTCCACTACTCTCTTCATTCACCCCTCCCCCTCCCTCCCATATCAACTCCCATTTCTCCCCACTTTCTACCCCTTCTCCTTCCCTTACCCCTCATTTCCACCTCCCTTCTCTCCATGTCCCCCCTTCCCTTCCCCATATCAACTCTCATTTATCCCATCTCTCTACCCCTTCTTCCCTCACTCCTCGTTTCATTTCCCCCTCCCTTCTCTCCATTTGCCCCTCCCTCTCCCCTCCCCACCTCAGTTCCACTCATTTTGTCCCCCCAACTCCCCTTCTCCTCTCATTTAGCTCCCCTCTCCCCTACTCCCCTCCCCAGCAACTTGCTACGTGTCGAGTGGTAATGTTTGGCAATCAGGAGAGTTGGAAGAGATTGGAACTGCCACACTGAGCTGAGACCCAGAACTTGATTGGTGTGTGTGTGTGTGTGTGTGTGTGTGTGTGTGTGTGTGTGGTAGGGGGGTGAGGGCTGGGGTGGTAATAAAACAACTCCCTGCCAGTCTCTTAACCCTATGAAGCCAGTAACATAATTAATTCCTCCTTCCTACTTCCTCCAAGCGGTTTATTCCAGCACCAAAAGGCCTCTGGAATTGGAGGAGGTATTGAAGGCCAAGTCGAAGCCCTGTAAGTCTAAAAGTTGGATTTCATACGAGTAGTATTGCTTGCAGAAAGGAATAAGGTGGGTAGTAGGAATCGTGGTTAAGGGATATTGCCACAAAATCAACATTGCTGTCTCTTGCTGTCTCCCTCCATTTATCGTCTGTCTTCCTCATTATCTCTCAGGCAGGGAGACAAATAGCGATAATGACAGAGGAGACAGAAAAGACTCGGCCCGAACAATTTGCATATTAACTGGAAGTCTGAAATCAGGGCGGGTTCGGGAAATGACTGTGTAGGTCATTATAATATGCATGTGTTCCCGAGCCTTTGCATTTGGACGTGTTGGTGGCGATGAGGTGATGAGAGAGTGGTGGTGGTGATGATAGTGGTGGTGATGGTGGTTGTGGGGGTGATGGTGATAGTTGTAGTGGTGATTGTGAAGGTGATGATGTGACTGTGATGGTGGTGATGATGGTTGTAGGGGTGATGGTGGCTGTGGTGATGATGATGGTTGTGGCGGTGGTGATGGTTGTGGTGGTGATTGTGAAGGTGATGCTGGTTGTGGTGGTGATGATGGTCGTGGTGGTGATGGTGGTGTAGTAATTGACAGAAAGACTAGGAGTGTGATAATATTGTGAAAAAGATGCCAAAACCTCCTATTATACTCATTTTACCTTAACTTGGCCCAGATTTTCGACCTTGTGTAGCTTATATCACGTAGGTCAAGGAAGGAAAAAGGCAGAACTCAGGCCCTTCCTCCTTTCCATGGCACTTCTTCCTGATTAGCGTCATACTTTAGTGTTAAACTATTGTTACAACTCAGCATTCAAGATGGAGAGATGACAATTTTAGGCCAGGTTAGAGTAAACGGAGTGTAGTGAGGAGAGAGAGAGAGAGAGAGAGAGAGACAGACAGACAGACAGACAGACAGAGAGGTACAGGTGATGGTGGTACTAATTGCCAGTTGATACAAAAGGTAGGATAGAATGTATTATGTGAGGCAGGAGATGAAGCTATACAGTAATGGATAGAAGGCTAGAAGTTTGAAAATACTGTAGAGAGATGATACTAGAGGTGTTCTGGTAATTAAGGCATTGTTGAAAAAGTAAAGGAATTAGAAAGCAACTGTGTAGGCCAGAACTAGTGCTTAAGTGAATAAACCACTCTGCTCTCCACTACCCGTACACAAATATTCGCCAGATATTCAGATGTCAGCTCGAAATATTCCCTTTTTGTCACTGTGTACCCATATATCTTGCCTCTTGCCATAGCAGTCAGCAATATTATACTACGATGCTTTTTTGTACTGTGATAGTCATTATCAATCCTGCAGGTCTCCACTTCCTGATTACTTAGATTTGTTACTCTGTGTTTATGTACGAGTGTATCTCTCCCTCTCTCCCTTGCTGTCCCACCTCTTATGTCCTTGTCCCCCTCTACTCCTTCACCTCCTGCTTCCTTCTTCCCCTCTACTCCCCCACTCCCCACTTATCTTCCCCATGTGCTCCCCCACCTCCTACTTCCTCTTCCCTCTTCACTCCCCCACTTCCCACTACTCTTCCCTCTTCACTTCCCCACCTCCTACTTCCTCTTCCCCCACTCCATTACCTATTGTACCTTCATTACCTCCCTCACTTTATATTCCTCTGTGCTCCTTCCATGCAGTGTTATCCATACCCTTTGTGTATTATTTATGACTGCCAAGGTTAATTATCTTTTATGCTGTTTCCCCTCGCACTCTGTTATTCATCTCTCCCAGGCCACATATATATATCTTCCACACCCTCACCTTGCCAGTAATACTCCATTCCCAACCAGAAAAGAACAGTCGTAATGGGAAAAATAATACGGATACGCTTTGCAAACTTCCCCAAAACATGAATTAGAATTCCTGTGATAAGCATAGGAACCAGGGTCACTGATAGGCTATTTCTTGTCAGGTATTCTCGAGAGGAACCCAGACTCACCTGAAGAGAGATGACGTGACCTAACTTAACTTTATTTGACGTCTTTAAATATGAAGTGTTTTTATTTGACGTCCTTAGATATGAAGTGTTTTTATCTGACGTTCGTAGATATGAAGTGTGTTTTTGTTTGACGTCCGTAGATATGAAGTGTGTTTTTATCTGACGTCCGTAGATATGAAGTGTGTTTTTATTTGACGTCCGTAGATATGAAGTGTGTTTTTATTTGACGTCCTTAGGTATGAAGTGTTTGGACCTAATTTAACCGGACCAGATGTGAGGGATTTGTGGTCTGACGGTTCCTAACTCTACCTTTGGACTAACTTGTTACCTATTTCTTCACCCCTTCAAAAAAAAAAAAAAAAAAGACCATTTTGACTATCATTCCACCTGTGATTGTACAAACTGACAGCTGCACAGAGAGGAACAGAAAATTCTCCTATCATTTCACGTCGACTTCCTCACACTTGCAACAGACTGACAGCTGCACAGAGAGGGACAAAAATTTCTCCTATTAGTTCATTTCCTCTACCGTCATTTTCCGGCCAGACGCATCATATCAGAGAGACATACACACAGACAGAAAACACATCAAGCCTCTCTCAGCCTAGAAATGTTAGGCAGGAGAGGAAAGGCAGTACAAGAGGTAATATTAGGCGAACTTTTGTGTCCCTCTGTACGAACTGACGCATTGTTATTATTATTATTATTATTATTATTATTATTATTATTATTATTATTATTAAAGTTACTAGAGGCTTTAGACGGTGACTTAGTGTTATAGTGGGGTTCCTTCGTCATGGTTATTATGCTCTTCATGTGTGTGTGTGTGGTTGTGTCTGTGTGAGAGAGAGAGAGAGAGAGAGAGAGAATGTTCAGTTCGCGTCTGTAACCTGTCAGCTTGTCTTTATTGCGAGCTTTGAGCAGAACATCACAATATAACAGTAAGACATCAGTAAACGACAGAAGCAAAGGTTTTTAATGGTAAAGACCCTTTGGTATGTGCTTTACTGAATAAATAAATAAATAAATAAGCAGGCAGTCATTGTAGTTTACCTGTTTCCACCGATTACAGAAAAATGGCAAAGCTTTATAGGTGGATGATAAGAAATTTCAACGCTCGTAAAATAGTGATCCGTGGGCCCAGGAACTGCGGAAAGTGTCATGGCGAAGCAGGGCAAAAGTAACTCCGAAAAAGTGTGTGAGTGTGTGTGTGTGTGTGTGTGTGTGTGTGTGTGTGTGTGTGTGTGTGTGTGTGTGTTGCCATATTTGAGCCTTCTACTTTCCCCTTACTCTCACTATCCCACGCACCCTTGTTGTTCCACCCTCCCTACGCCCCACCTTTTATCTCACTCTCCTTTGACTCCTTTCAACACTCCTCTCTCTCTCTCTCTCTCTCTCTCTCTCTCTCTCTCTCTCTTTTTCACACACACACACACACACACACACACCGGAAAAAAACTCACATAATCCCCAGCGCATCTGCAGCCCTGAAGCCATTTGCCCCGGCGCGGATTTGGCGGCCTTACGAGGAACGGCCGGAAAAAAACGCAAAGGAAGAAAGGAAAACGAAGAACGAACGAGAGGGAAAAAAGACAGACGGCTCTTCTGCATGGTATTCTTTCGTTTGTTAATGCTCGCTCTGGGTTGAAAGTAGCGGAAAAAATAAAGGAAATATTTATCTTTGACTCGTATACCCCGGGGTTGCGATGGAGCTGGGGTAAGGGGAGGGGGGGGTCTCTTTTAATTTTGTATGCGCCACCCAGTTAAGGCATTATCCTCGGGTAAGGTGTTCATTTGGCGGGATTTTTGCACCCGCCTGAACTCCCTAACAAGGTAATTCACTTAGGCAATTAAGATGCTCACCCCCCGCCTTAGGGCTAATGTCAAGATCTCTCTCTGCATTTTAAGAAGCGCTAATTAAGACCTTTGGGAATTTGTAACGACCTCGGGGCCATCGCCGAATACAGTTTTCCTCCTCCTCCTCCTCCTCCTCGTCAGTACCCCTTTCCAGAAGATGACATTTCCGTACCTAAATCCCTCGATCCCGTTTCTTCATTCAGACGATTTTATGCAATTTAGTAGAGTTCTTGGCTGTATCTAACCCTCCCGCTACCCCTTCCAGATGTTAACATTTCCAGACCTAACTCTTTCAATACCCTGACGATTTTTACGACACCCAGACGATTCCTGGACGATTCATAGTACCTCCAGACGATTTTATGTGAATTGGTGAAGGTCTTTGTAGTAAGCATGGTAATTTAAGCTGTACCTAATCTCAACAATGTCCCTACCAGAAAATAACGTTTCTAAACCTAACTCTTTCGATGCTGTAACTCCTCTTTTCAGGTTTTTCTTACTTTCTCCAGACGATTTTAAGCAACTTAGGAAAGACCTCTCGAAAGGAACCACACAGTCTTGAAACCAGCACAGGACACGTCATTTTCCTTCCCCCTTATACTGACTCCCCCTTATACTGCCTTCTCCTTATACGGCCCCCCCTTATACTGCCTTCTCCTTATACGGCCCCCCCTTATACTGCCTCCCTCTTATACTGTCCCCCCTTATGTTGTCCCCCCTTATACTGCCTCCCCCTTATACTGCCTGCTCCTTATACTTCTTCCCCCTTATACTGACTCCCCCTTATACTGCCTCCCCCTTATATTACCTCCTCCTTCAACTGCCTCCCCCTTGTACTGCCTCCCCCTTATATTACCTCCTCCTTCAACTGCCTCCCCCTTATACTGACTCCTACTAATACTGCCTCTCTCTTATACTGCCTCCATTTTTCTAAACCTAAATCCTTCTTTGGCAACAGTTTATTTTTTAGATTATTTTTGCTTTTCCAGACAATTTTAGTTTTTCTACTTGAAGTCCACATTTCTTACCATGTTACACCTGAAGACAAAATTCCTTTCTTCCATACCTTCCACTACAAATACTTCTTCGGGCAGGTTCCAAAAGATGAGGAGGATTTATACTATTCCCTGCCAGAAAACACAACTTAACTTCCTCTGTCGCTATCAGAAGCCAGTTTCCCCTCTGGACACACTTCATCATAGACCCAAACTCTTCTTGCTGGTAGTCACTGTAAGACAAGCAAATCCTTCCATCTTTCCTTCACCCACAGAATCCAAGCATTTTCACTCAGCGCTTCATTCCGTCTTAAGGTAAAACTTCTACTTTTTCGCGGCCTGATGTCTGGGTAACTTTAAATCTCCTGCTCCCCTCGGCGCAGGTAGCTATATTATGCAGGTAAAATCCAGGTGTATTTAATTCAGGTGAGAAAAATAAGGCGCCTGGAGGATCAGTGGTTACGGTGCCTCAGTAAGGGTGGTGACCTTCCATATGTTTGTTCCCCAGGAGGTGATGTGTTTGTGTGTGTATGTGTGTGTGTGTGTGTGTGTGTGTGTGTGTGTGTGTGTGTGTGTGTGACTAAACTTCGATCATGTAAAGTAAATCAGTTATATGTAGAATGGCCATTGTGTGTGTGTGTGTGTGTGTGTGTGTGTGTGTGTGTGTGTGTGTGTGTGTGTGTGTGGACATACTACTGTAGAGGAAGATGTGTGATGGATGAATTATTACACACAGGTAACCACGAGCCCACCTTGCTTACCTGGGAAAATAATCAGCAGTCTGTCTGAAATAACACCTTTGCCTTTTAATTATGCAATATTTTACGTAGGCTAGCAAGATACGATTTTATTCACCTATCAAAAATTTTAGTAGTCATAAGGTACAGAGATTTTGACAGCCACAGGATACCCCCGCCCCCAAAAAAAAAAAATGGCAGTCATACGATAGACAAGTGTTTTAGTAGTAACGGGATACAAAGCTGTTTCAATTAACTTTTTAGTGTTGAAATAGTAACAATAACACTAATAGATAAAGACGATTCCATTTTACCCCCCTCCCCTAGGGCGTAGGGATTCGTGGCTAGTCTGCGATAGATAGTGGAGGTAGATGAGCAATGGCCACGCTACCTGTCCTTGATCTGTTTTACATGATCTAAGTTCACTGAGTAATATAAACCAAGACGTTCTCTCTCTCTCTCTCTCTCTCTCTCTCTCACACACACACACACACACACACACACACACACACACACACACACACACACACACACACACACACACACACACACACACACACACACACACAATATTGATTCCTTCAGTGTCTTTTGAGCATAGTAAATTCGCACACCCATCATGCGAATTACAAGGCTAAATCTGTCATTCTCAGCCATAGATTTAGCACAAAAGTGATCTATATTATTTATTTATTTTTTTGAAACTCTGAGTGTTTTTAGAAATCTGACAATTGCCCTAATAATTTTCCATCACAAATTTTAATGTTGAGGGAAGAGTGTTTCAGGTTTTCACTAGCCTTCATAAATATTCCAAATTCTATCTGTCTATTGCCAGACGCCTTAATCCCGTAAGGGGTGGCCACAAGTAGATCACCTTCATGTCGCCCTTGTCCCCCGCCCTTCCAAACTATACACTCTTCTTTCCTTGGGAGTTTTTCAAAGCTCACCCATATATTAAGTTTTTGAGAGTGATACGCCTCAAAAGGTAAAGAGAGCTCAATAGTAAGCAGGTTTTTAGAAGAGAGTCGATTTGGTCTATCGTCAGAGCTCAGTTATATCATCTTTGACCTCTTCAGTTCCATGTATTATTTTCTGCTTTATCTCTGCCACTTTGGGACGATCCTGTACAGCTTAAGGAGAGATCAGTTTGTACAGGGATTATTGGAGAATGATTTTAAGTCCAGCACAACACATCGTCTCTCCAAAAATTCCCAAAATCGTCTGGAGAGATCAAGAAAAACCTTTAAATCTGCAGGTGTATGTAGCACTGATCCAGGGACGGCTCAGTCGGCTGGTGTGGGCATAGTAGTGGTATTTATAGTAGGGAATGGACACAGGATGTAGGGTAGATACTGTACACAACACACGAGAAATCACAAGGCGGAGGGAAAATGGAGTGTCGCTATCGCCGTACGTAAAGAGTGTAGGGGGCCTCGCTTGTAAACATTAGGGCTCATTAATAATCAGGTTTTACGTATTAATAATCAATTTCCTGAGGCTACGGTTTTCAGCCAGCCCTCCCCTTCTCTCGGGAGATTATGCGAGGCCTGTCCCAAGTTTCAGAGCGCCGTGAACCCCGTGCTAATTGTAGGAGACAGTGGGGGAGGCTGGGAGTAACTTAGTGAGAGAGGGAGCTAGTCAAGTTAATCTGATTAGTCGACCGGCGCTGTCATGTAGGGCTTCTTCGGGGTGCTGTGTGTGTGTGTGTGTGTGTGTGTGTGTGAGAGAGAGAGAGAGAGAGAGAGAGAGATAGGACTGTAGTGTGATAGTGATGACCGTTTGATGCGATGTGGCAGAATGTGTGCGACGGAGTGTGTGTCTGCAGGATCGTGGTGATGCTGGTGTGATGTGGTTGTGTAGTGATGATATACGAGTACATTGTTATAGCAGGTTTGTGGGAGATGAGAAATGAGGCTGGAGTTGGTGTGGTGGAATGCTGTGCTAGGGAGGTGGATGAAGTGGATGTCTGATGGTATGGAAGGGCTGTGGTGGTGTGGTAATGGTGTGGTGGTGTGACAGGGGTTAGGAAGTGCGTTGGTGTTGATGTGTAGCTGTGTCATGGAGAAGTTAATATAATTTTGGTAGTGTGAGAGGGATGGCAGTGGTGTGGTGGAGTAGGAAGGATAAAAAAGTGTGTTGGTAGTGTGGTGGTGTTTGTGCTGTGGTGAGGATGTAGGTGTGGTGACGGTGTGTGGATGGGAAAGGGGTGGTTAGAGGGTTATATGGTGATGCATGGTGTGGATGAGATATGAGGAAATGAAACAGTGGAAGTGTGATGAGGCTAAGATGCATGCTGATGATGTGGGATGAATGTGTGGTGATGTGCTTTTGATATGTTATGATTGAGGTATGGAACTGTGGTGTGGTGATGTGGTAGCGATGGGAGAGACGTTGTATGGTAGGGTTTTGGTTGGGGATGATGTGGTAATATGGCAGGGATGAAGATGGTGTGGTTGAAAGGCAAAGGTAGATTATGTGTAGTGTGGTGGTGTGATGGGAGTGTGATGCTAGTGTGGCAAAGGTGTGAAAATTCGACAGTGGTGTAGTGTGCCTGATGTTAGTGGAAGCGTTCGAAATGTAAACAAGGGGAGACATACCAGGTGGTGTGGGATGGTATGGGGTGTTGTGGTGTGGAGGATTTGGTGTTGTGGTGTGAATGGATGGTGACGATGTTTGTTGTATGGTAACACTGGTGCTTTTATTGTGCTTACGGTAGTGTGTGTGTGTGTGTGTGTGTGTGTGTGTGTGTGTGTGTGTGTGTGTGTGTGTTATTGTGTTTACGTTAGTGTGAAGTGGTGATAATGTGTGTGTGTGTGTGTGTGTGTGTGTGTGTGTGTGCGGCGCGTGCGTGTGCGTGAGTGCGTGTGGTGCTTTGCGAGCGAATTACAATCAGGGGCAGTGTTATGAAGGTGATATCGTTTTGTAATGGAAATGGTACCCAATTGACAGCCGTGATGGTAGCGAAGTGATGGTAGTGGATTATGGTGTTTATGGTGCATTTGTAGCGGTGCTGTGGTGGTAATGAAGGTGTGGTGGTGCGCGGTGGAGCTGGAATGTGGATTATGTGGATTCTCGTTTTGGGAATGAGACACTTATTCAAACTTGTTTAAAGAGGCGAAAAATTAAAGTGGACTAAGAATGAGAGAGGAGGAAAATGCAGACTGTGAAAGGGAGAAATAGAGTGAGTTAGAGAGAGAGAGAGAGAGAGAGAGAGAGAGAGAGAGAGAGAGAGAGAGAGAGAAATACTACGTGAAAGAACAGGAGGAGACATAATGTGAGAGAGAAAAGGGAGGAGGAATTATAATGAAAGAAGACGGAGAAAGTGAGGGAGGGAGGCATAATGAGAGAGATGAGAGAGAGTTCTGGCAGTGACGGAGAGAGAGAATTCAGGTAGTGGAGGAAAGAAACTTGATGAGAAAAGAGGAAATGATGAGAGCACTTAAGGACGGAGAAAAACGCAGCAGTGTGAAGAGAAGGGAGAAGCATTTGCAAGTGGAAATCAGAGTTAGAGAGAGGGAGAGTGAGAGAGAGAGAGAGTCACGGTGTCCCACGCTTGTTTTTACTGGAAATGATAGTATGTTTGTGTTTGGAAATGTTGAAGAAGTGTAGCTATAAAGATGATTACTAAGCTGGTTCATTTCCCCAGTCATTTCAGTTGTTGTGTGAGTCGTGGATGATGACTGTGGTGGTGGTGGTGGTGGTGTGAATGGTGTGGCAGTGTGTGGTGTGGGTGTTGTGACAGCTTGTGGTGTGAGTGGTGTTACTGCAGTGTGCGTTG
Organism: Coenobita brevimanus; assembly: GCF_032717465.1. Classification (NCBI taxonomy): domain Eukaryota; kingdom Metazoa; phylum Arthropoda; class Malacostraca; order Decapoda; family Coenobitidae; genus Coenobita; species Coenobita brevimanus. The sequence continues at coordinate 1,697,879 of NC_137008.1, read as the reverse complement.
TGGTCGTGTGTGATGAGGTTAGTATGGCCGTGTGGGTGGTGTTGCAGTGTGTGATGATGATGATGATGATGATGATGATGATGGTAATGAGGATGAGGTTGAGAGTGATGATGATTAGGATGATAATGAGGATGATGATGATAAGGATGATGAGGATGAGGATGGTGTGGCAGTATGTGGTATGAGTGGTTTAGCAGTGTATGTGGTATGGGATTGTGATGTGTGGGTCATGTGACAGAGTGTGGTGTGGATGGTGTTGCAGCGTGTAATGTAGGAGTCTGTTGTGTGAGTGGTGTGGCAGTGTGTGGTATGGATAGTGTGGGAGTGTGGTGTGGGTGGTGGGGCGAAGTGATGTGGTTGGTGTAGCAGTGTGTGAAGTGTAGATGGTGTGGCAGTGTGAGGTGTAGATGATGTGGCAGTATGAGGTGTAGATGATGTGGCAGTATGAGGTCCGGTGGTGAGTATGAGGAGTGGGTTGTGTGACCTGAGTGTATTTTGGCAGTGAGTGATTCAGGTGGCAAAGGAGGTCACTGTATCGCTTCCTAGGTCACCCCCCGCTGTCCCCTCTTTTACCGTAGCACCAGCTGTATCGTACTGCCATCTGCCTAGTGCCCCGCTCCACATTGGCTACATATTTCGTTATATTCCATCAGACAGGTAGACACGGAAGCAGGGGCAGGAGTGGAGTGCCCTGTTGCGACAAAATATAGATAGGTGGGTCAGTGCAAGCGAGAGACAGCGCCGCCCACAGACTGATGCACAAAAGTGTGTCTCCATTTGACCATAAAACTTCATGCTTTAATTCTTTTTGCAACCCTACCGTGCCTGGCAACACAACCCAGAGCGCGCCAACAAAAAGAGAGAGAGAGAGAGAGAGAGAGAGAGAGAGAGAGAGTAACGAAAAAAAAAAACAGTGTCTGAAAAAAATGCAAACACTTCCCTAAGGAGATAACAGCCATGATCCACCCGTCCTGCAACAGGGCTCCCCTCCCTTATTCCTCCCTCCCTACCTCCCTGCCCCCTTGCCTGCCTCCCTATCATACTCCTCCCTTGCCTGCCTCCCTATCATACTCCTCCCTCTCCCTTCCCATCACTCTGTTTCTCTTCCTTCCTCCCACTCCCTTCCCATCATGCTGTTCTCTTCCTTCCTCCATCTCCCTCCCAACTCACGGCTCCATCATCGCCCCTCTCCCTTCCATAGGCTCTGCATGCTTTCCTCTCTCTTCCTCCCTATCACATTATTCCCTTCCCTCCCTCTCCCTCCTCGTCACATTGTTCCCTTCCATCCTCCTTTCCCAGTCACTCTGCTCCCTTCCCTCCCTCTCCCTTCCCATTATCACCTCTATCCGTCCATCGTCATACGCCGTAATCCCGTAAATGATGATCACAAACGAATCGACTCCATGTTATCATGCTCTCCGCTACTAAGCTGCACTTTCTCCAACTCATACCCCTCTCTCATACACCTCTCCACCTGATCCCTCAATCTCATCCTCGATATCCCCCTCCCTTTCCCCGCCCTCCACTTCACTCAAACCCTCCCTCTTTCTCCCTATCACAGCTCCCATCCCTACTCCCTCCCTCCCTTACGCTTTTTTCCTGCCACCTTCACCTACCTTACAGTTCCCTCCCTTTTCCCTTCACGTTAGCTTCCTTTCCTTTCCCATTTATCTTCCCCTTCCATTTCTCTTCATTTCCAAATCCCATTCCTTCTCCCGTTCCTTCCCTCCCCTCCATAACTCCTATCCTTTTCTTTTTCCTTCCTTTCTCATACTGCCTCTCTCAGTTACTTCACTTCCCCTCTGTGTGTGTGTGTGTGTGTGTGTGTGTGTGTTGCAGCAAATAAAATGGAACAAACGACGATAGAAATACGAACATTAGAAGGGATAATATGAAAAACAGATGAAAGCAACTAAAAAAAATATAAGAAAATAGATGGAAGAGAATTAGGAAATATAAATTGTGTGTAAGAGAGAGAGAGAGAGAGAGAGAGAGAGAGAGAGAGAGGCGCAAATCATTCACAAACACTGATTCGGTTGCACTGATTGAGATGCATAGGGCAGGTGTGTACAGGTGGAAGGGACGAACACCTGGCTAAATTTTACATACATAGTTACGTATATATAATGCATAAATAATTTTGTGATGATACCTATTGATATTAGGGGCATAAAAACAGAGATAAAGTGGGGAAAAAAAATCGGACACGCTCTCTCCCACCCCCCCAAAAAAACAATTGACATTAGTAGCATTAAAAAAAAAATGAAAAAAGAGTGATACTAAAAATAATCAGACACGCTCTCTCTCTTCAGAAAAAAGAAAGGAAAAAAAGAACAGCATTTCCCTGTTACTATGGCAACCAAATGTAAACAGTACAGAGGTCGTGTATATGTATAAATATTTTTTTTTCTTTAGATAAAT
>NC_137008.1:1650458-1690458 GCF_032717465.1 Coenobita brevimanus | reverse complement strand
CACACACACACACACACACACATTACTCTTCCTTTGTATCCATCGATCCTACCTCTGTCTGTTTACCAGCCCACCTTCTCTCTCTCTCTCTCTCTCTCTCTCTCTCTCTCTCTCTCTCTCTCTCTCTCTCTCTCTCTCTCTCTCTCTCTCTCTCATTATTTCACCTGCTTATGTATTTCCTCATTAACTAAATAAATTTCTCCTCTCCTTCATTCTCGCTCGCTATTTCCTTTTCTTACTCACTCACTCACTCACTCACTCACTCTCTCTCCTTGCTTTCTCTTCACTGACTCACTTACTCCGTCACTTTCCCCATCCCCCTCCAGTCCCTATTTTCACACACACACACACACACACACACCTCTCTCTCTCTCTCTCTCTCTCTCTCTCTCTCTCTCTCTCTCTCTCTCTCACCTACTCGCTCACTTTCCCCTTCCTTCTCCTCACCCACCCACTCTCCCACACTACACTCACTCTCTCCATTGCTCAGTCTCACTCTCTCTCTCACTCACACTCTCCCACCTGTCTCACTCACTCACTCACTCTCTCTCACTCTCTCACTCTCTCTAATGCACTCAGGGACCCCGCCGACTCAGTGCCTGGCCATTCCATTTACTACTCAAAGCAAGATAAATGGCTGTTTGGGACGAGGAATTGAGAGAGAGAGAGAGAGAGAGAGAGAGAGAGAGAGAGAGAGAGAGAGAGAGAGAGAGAGAGAGTGAGAGAGAGAGAGTGGCGTTAAAAGTGTTTGTGTTTGTGTTTTGTGTGTGTGTGTGTGTGTGTGAGAGAGAGAGAGAGAGAGAGAGAGAGAGAGAAACGACTGACATGTGCATGGAAGAGGAATGGAGGAAGGAAGGGAAAGCATGGAGAGGGAGTGGAAGATGGAAGCGTAAGAGAAAGAGCGAGAGAGAGAGAGAGAGGGGGGGGGGACGGAAAATCAAGGATGCTGATGGATAGAAGGAGAAATGAAGACAGAATGAGTGAAGGAAGGAAGCAAAGAAGGAAGTGAAGGAAAGAGGAAGAAGGAAATGAAGGGGATGAATGGAGCAGAAACTGAAGAGGGAGAAGAAGGAATGGAGGCATGGAGGGAAGAGAGAGAAAAATGTGAGGATGAGAGAGAGAGAGAGAGAGAGAGAGAGAGAGACAGACAGACAGACAGACAGACAGACAGACAGACAGAGCAGGAAGAGAGAGAGAGAGAGAGAGAGAGAGACAGACAGAGGCAGAGAGACAGACAGACAGACAGACAGAGGCAGAGAGACAGACAGACAGACAGACAGAGGGAGGAAGAGAGAGAGAGAGAGTTAAAGACGAAAATAGTTGTTGAAAGAAGAGGAGAAGGAAGAGGTGAAATGTGAGAGAGGAGGAAATGAGCGAGTGAGAGAAAGTGAGAAAGAGAAAAGGAAGAAGCTCGTCAAGCGCTGAATAAAAGAATGAGCGTGAGGGAGCGGCTGAGAGAGTGAGCGAGGCTGAGAGAAAATGAGCGAATTGAGTGAAACAGTAAAGAGAGAAGAGTGAGTAAACGACTGAGAGAGAGAGAGAGAGAGAGAGAGAGAGTTAATTGACTGAGTAAGTAAGGGTGAGAGCAAGTGTGAGCGAGAAAATGTGGAATGTGAGTGAAAGTGAGCTATCTTAATTTGAGTGAGTGAGTCAGCGATCGTGTGAAAGTTAGATTTATTGAGTGTAAGTGTAAGGCTGCAAATAAGCTTAAGTTTTGTGTGTGTGTGTGTGTGTGTGTGTGTGTGTGTGTGAGAGAGAGAGAGAGAGAGAGAGAGAGAGAGAGAGAGAGAGAGAGAGAGTGAGAAAGATCCAGTGTAGAAGTACCTGTGATGAGAAAGCTAAGTATGTAAAGTGTGAGAGAGGAGCAGTGTGATTGTGAAAGTGCAAGAGTGAATGTGTGAAAGTGAGGTAGAGATAGTATGAGAGTGGAAGTGGGGAAGAATTTGAGTGTATGTAGGAGTGGGAGTGGGAGAGAATGTAAGATTGAGGGAGTGTGAGAGAGTATGAGTGAGTGTGAGAGAGTGTATGAGTGTGTGTAGGATTGAAGAGAGTAAGAGTGAAGTGTGAGAGAGTGTGAGAGTGAATCTTTGAAAGTTAATGAGACTGGACAAGAATGTTAAAGGATGAGGCAGTGAGGGTGAGAGAGGGCGCAGTGAGATAATGAGAGTGGTAGAGTGAGGAAGGGAGACTGAAAGAGAGAGTAAGATTGTGAGAGAGTAAGACTGTAATAGAGAGATAAGGCTTGACATGTACGAGAACAGACTTGGACGTAAATGAAAACTTTTATTTATAAGAGATTCCTAAAGTGAGAGAGCGGTGTGTCAGAGTTTGGTTAAGTTTGTGTTTAAAATTGCTGATATGCCGAGTGTGTGTGTGTGTGTGTGTGTGTGTGTGTGTGTGTGTGTGTGTGTGTGTGTGTGTGTGTGTGTGTGTGAAGAGATGCTGTTTGAGTGAATGACATTACAGTGAAGGAAAAATTGGATTAATGTCAGCAATATGTTAGTTCTACATGAGAGAGAGAGAGAGAGAGAGAGAGAGAGAGAAAGAGAGAACGGACGGTAAGGAATGGAGGAGGGGAGGAGGAGGGGTTATGTGGGTAGTGAGAGGCCAGATATTTTTTTGTTTTTGGCGGTGTGTGTTTGTGTATTTTTCTTTTTACAGAATAGACCGAAAATAAATATACACAAAGGGATAGAGGTCTGTCATTCCATAATTCTGATTTTTCTTTTATTTTTGAGTGGGGTGAAGGAGACCATGTTGCTTTAAGTACCTCGAAGTCTTCATTCTTTCGTCTCCTAACTCAGTACAATCTTACACTTAGATATCCTTTTACATCTAGCAAGACACGGTTCCGTCCTTCATCATTTCTCAATATCATTAGTGTCAGTTTGGGAATATTTCATTTCTAGTCGTACAATAACAACTTCGCAGAGGTTATGTGTGCTGAGCCGACTCCCTGCATTTTTTTTTTTAATCCCTCTTAGTTCATAACACTATTCAAGGGCCAGTCCCCCCTGTATGGAGTAGAATTCTCACATGTACGCAGCTCACACACACACAGTACTGCTAAGCAAGGTGGAGTCAAAGGCTGTAACTATCTCCTTAACTCACAGATTCCCCTCAGCAACTCCCTTATGACCTCTGTTTTTCATTCCTCTTTCTTGACGTTACTGTTCTGATCACTGTCATACTGAATACTTAGCCTGCACTCCTGCCCCATCACGGCGGGCACACAGGACCCATTTAATTACACACTCTCACACCTTTCATTTCCATATCTCCAGTGTAAGAGCTGACCGATACTCTTAGTCATGTATGCAACTGGTCGACTCTGGGACTGTTTTTCTCATCGTGAGTTTCCCACCGACTGTGACCTCCAGTCGTAGAAATATCATGTGCCCGAGCGTCTCGCAATGAGCGGATCTTGATTTGGGTCTCTTTTTCTTCAACTTTGTGGCCATGAACAGTGGGATCTTTTTTGCATAAATGAATGTGTGTGTGTGTGTGTGTGTGTGTGTGTGTGTGTGTGTGTGTGTGTGTGTGTGTGTGTGTGTGTGTGCGTGTGTGTGTGTGTGTGTGTGTGTACATTATAAAACTGCTAGTGTTTTATGTGGCCCTTTGTGTGTGTGTGTGTGTGTGTGTGTGTGTGTGTGTGTGTGTGTGTGTGCATCATAAAAATTGCCAGTGTGGGTTGGGTCTTGTCTCGCGTGCTTGAGGCAATGAATTCTGTACCAGCTGTGTTGTTGTGAGGCTCTCAGTTTGTCGGATGGGGGAGCCTGTGTGTGTGAATCGTGAATATCCCAGCATCCACCACGAATCAGCATAATTCATCGTTGTGCCACGGAGCTGTTGGGTAGACGGTTTGATTCACTTCGCTTTGATTCACAGATTATTTTCCTAGCCTGAGTTTTGTAAGCGTTGAATATACGTAAAAAATTAAGCTCTCTCCTAGATGCTGAATGAATCTTAAGCCCATATCTCAGGTGAATCATAGAAATTGAGGAAAACACTGGTATTGTCTTCATGTTAATGCTAAGTAATTTTTCTTCAGTTGAGTACAAGTATATGAGTCCATGATTATTTTCAACCCCTTCATTCCGATAGCGTGTTTTCTGTGTTCTTCCAGACGGTTTTCTTTAGATCAGGAGAGTACCCTAACATTGAGGGGGTAATTAAATCTAGCTCTATCTAATCCACCTCAATATATCTACCAAGACGCACAAAAGAGTCTGTAGCAAAAGTGAAATAGATAAATGAAGGTTAGTTTGTTATTGCTCTTGCCAGTAACTCCCTCCCCCCTCATGGTTGTAACAGCTCTGATATTCTGTTGTAGTGCCAGACGATTTTATTCAGATGAGAGTGAGAGTGAGCCTGGGAGAGTCAGAAGCGGGAGATATTGGAGAGGCCAGACTGGGAGGTAAGTATGTGATGGCGAGCTGCAAGGGGGAAGTTGCTGTGGGTTGACTTAGTGATGAGGCGGATTTTCGGCTGTGTGTGGGAGTCCTTTGTTTTAGAGAGAGAGAGAGAGAGAGAGAGAGAGAGAGAGAGAGAGAGAGAGAGAGAGAGAGAGAGAGAGAGAGGAGGCTGCTGATGAGTCACTGGGGTAGGAGGAAGGGAAGATAAAGCCTTCACCCTCCTCCTCCTACCCACGTACCACAACTCCTTCACTTCTTAAATTACTGCGCTTTTACCCGTTCAAGGGAGCGCTCTTTTTTCGTGCAGTGTTTTGGAGTTACTGGTACGAGAAGGAAGAGAGTATTCATCAGTATTTACTATGTCGGGATGGCTCAGGTTCAGAAGGTTAAGGGATAAAGGCCTGCGCACCAATACACTCGCGAAGACAAACTTTAAACGTACTGACCAAGAGACATTCACCATAGTGTGCAAAACTATTCGCAAAACCCTGCTTACCTTCATACGTGTCGTGCAGCTAGATTGAAGTAATGCTGATATTGTTCTTCTTTCTTTCTTTCATCAGTCTTAACAGTCGGGGATGCCTCTTTTCATACTTAGAGTAGCAGTTGAAGTACAGTGCACGAGCCACAGCCTAAACATAATCATTGTCACTTATACCTCTTTTTAGAATATGTAGAACTCTGCAGATTCGCGTTGCCCCCTTCCACATAAGCATCTTACGTATAAAGTATCATTAATCAAGGTAATTATTATCATACAGTTATAAGTCGTTTCTATGGGATACCTAGTCTGTGTACGATAGAGGCTTCGTAACACCTCTTTCTTAGTGATTTATTCTGCATATTACACCTTAGCATTCTCATATGTAGTATTTAAATCTCTTTCATATCGACATTATTTCCATTGGTAATATAAATGAAGTTTCTGAGGTGTAATATGAAGAATGAATCGCCAAGGAAGAGGTGTTACGACATCCCCAAGGCCTCCAAACATACGACCCCTTAACCGACGAGAATACGGCACCAGAAGCCCATATTCTCGTGGGTTGAGGAAGCTCCCTAACACCATATCCTAACCAGTTTATCTTGTTTATTACACCTTACAGTCCTGTAGTGTGTTATATAAACCCTTCCAATATTGCCATACTCTGCATAAGTTGCGTATCTATCTATCTATCTATTGCTAGACGCCTCAATCCCGTTCGGGGTGGCCACAAACAAATCACCCCCACGTCGCCCTTAATTTGCGTACAAGAGGATATTAACCACCCGTATCCAAAACTAAATCGCTAAGGAAGAGGTGCTAGGGAGCTTCCTGAACCAGCGAAAATTCGGTTGAGGGTGTAAATCTGGACCGCCTTCCTCACGCACGTCACGTCTTTCGAACATGATAAGCAGACGGTGCGAATCAGGCCTCATGTGCTAAAATCCTCCGGGAAGGCATCATAAAACCTTACCCCACAGCCTTGACATTTTGGGGGGCAAGGTCGTCTTCCTCAGCTATTTTAGGATATGGTCTTTTTCCTCAGCTATTTAAGGTAATTTTTTCCTCAGCTATTTTCAGTCTTCTTTTTCCTCAGCTATTTTAGGACATGGTCTTCCCTTTTCCTCAGCTATTTTCGGCCTCCTTTTGCTTCAGCTATTTTCGGTCTACTTTTTCCTCAGCTGGTTTGTACAGTCGTGTTCATAAGTAAGGATGCACATATAGTCGTGTTGTCTAGTGTGGTTCCCGTTACAGGTTGGATGTGGAACTATTTTTTGCCTACTGTACTCCTTTCACACTAACTTGGCCTAAAATTGCCGTCCATCATGAATTCTGAGTTATAAGAATGACATTAGGACCAGAATATAATGCTAGTCATGAAGAGGTGCAGTGGAAGGGATGTAGAGCTGTAGCATCGTCATTTTCTTTGGGCTACGTGAAATAAGCTCCAAAAGGACGAAAATCTGGGCCAATAGTCGAAATAGTATACCTTGTCGACTTATCATTGCATCAGGCAGTGAGCAATGCAGGAGACAACGCTACGGCACGTGTATCCTTATTATTGAAAGCAATTGTACGTGAACCTGAAATGAGGACCTGGATTACACATTCAGTGGTTGCATATGGAAGTCCAGGGGCAGATTGAGCCTTGGCAATATCCTCTGCAACGATTATATGTTTACTTAGTTTGTTCGTGTTATTTTAAGACGATTTTATTTATATCAGGAAACATCACCTTCATCAACACCGTCACTGCGGGTAAACTGGAGGCTGAATTTGTCCTTTTCCTGCAGCCTACCATCATCCTTTCGGGGAATAGGGGGAGGCAGCTGAGGGACGTTTGTATAACCACATAGCTCTACTGCTTGCTAATGTGGGTGCCACCACGTGAAGGCGTCCCACTCAGGCACAGACGGTCGAGGGTGAGCTGAAACAGTGGCAAAGACGAGACTGAAGGAAATATAAACTGAACAGTAAAATTCTGTGTCTTTGTTTTACCTGTGGGGTGAATTGTCGAGTATATTTTAGCCTGCGAGAAGAGTGGCGAACCATTTATAACTTTATTGTATAGATTCTTCAAGCTCATAATGGGAAGGATATTTTTGGTGCTGCCTTGGTGGTTAAGTGGATCAAGCGCCCCTATCGGAGTGACAGGGTTCCACAAGATCGATTTCCCACAGCTGACTGGAGGCTTTTCGCTCATATAAACAAGGGACTAGGCTGATCATCTATCCTTAAATTCTCTCGGCTCCTGCAGTGACCTTCCCTTGGGTCTCTCCACTTCGAAGGGTGTGGAGTGAAGTTGACGAAGTAACCGCTGAAGTCTGAGTTATTCCCACGCACACGATTGTTCCAGTGAAGGACTGTGTTGCTGTGTGTGTGTGTGTGTGTGTGTGTGTGTGTGTGTGTGTGTGTGTGTGTGTGTGTGTGTGTAGACAGCATAACTAAAACATACTTGATTCTATTCAGACCAAACTTGGCGGACGATATGAGAGTCAGGCAGGGAAGAGTTGATTCGATTTTGATACTCTTTGGTCGAATCTCAAGGTCGTAGGACAAAATCACCTCACTTTTGACCTACTTTGGACAAAACTTGGTGGAAGGTTTATAGGTCAGGCAAGGATAAGTGATTCGATTAGGAGAGTAAGAGGTCAAAGGTCAAGGTCAGAGGGCAAGGGTGAAGTGGTGCGTGGCCCTTTCACCGATTTTTTTTATTTTTTTTTTAATTTGTATCAGATATGAAGGTCGCTGGTGTTGCTCTCTCTTTAGTGCTCTTTCTTTAGTGCTCTTTAGTGCTGTCTCTTTAGTGCTCTTTAGTGCTGTCTCTTTAGTGCTCTTTCTTTATTACTCTTTCTCCAGTGCTGTTTTTAGTGCTGCCTCTCTTTAGTGCTGTATTCAGTGCTCTCTCTTTAGTGCTCTTTCTTTAGTGTTCTCTCTTTAGTGCTCTTTTAGTGCATTTTTAGTACTGTCTCTTCAGTGCTCCTCCCTTTGTGCATTTTATTTAGTGCTGTCTCTGTAATGCTCTTTCTTCACTGCTCTCTCTCTCTCTCTCTCTCTCTCTCTTCAGGTCGGTCTTATACTTAAATGCCCCGACCTCCCTCCCCCCCCAGCCCCGAGCCCCCACCCCTAGCCCCGAGCCCCCACCCCTAGCCCCGAGCCCCCACCCCTAGCCCCGAGCCCCCCCCCAGCCCCGAGCCCCCACCCCTAGCCCCCACCCCTAGCCCCGAGCCCCCCCAGCCCCGAGCCCCCCCCAGCCCCGAGCCCCCCCCAGCCCCGAGCCCCCCCCAGCCCCGAGCCCCCCTGCCAAAGGAGTGATATGGGACTGGATGGTATTGTCTTTCTCTCTTGTTCCATTTAGACCCGGAAGTTATTTTGTACGTGAATTAAATTGCTTGGAACTAGCTATGTATAATATGTATGTATGTGTGTATGTATGTATAGGTTAGCTAGAATGTATGTATGTACTGTATGTGTGTATGTATGTATGTGAATCTGTGTATGTACCTATGTATGTATGTGTTTTTATGTATGTGTGTATGTATGTATGTTTATGTATGTATGTATGAATGTATGTATGTATTGTGGTGGCCGGGGTGCACATGCCTGACGTGAAATAAAGATACAGTTTGTCTGAATGGGGTAAATCCTGTAGAGAAAGCATACACACACACACACACACACACACACACACACACACACACACACACACACACACACACACATCGATACATACATACATAAATACATGTAGAGGTAACAAGGTGATGTAAAGGTAGGCAAACGAAAGATGAATAGATAGAAAGATAGATATAGAGACAAATAAATATAGATAGGTAGATAGATAGATAGATCGATAGATAGATAGATAGACAGGCTGATATAACCAAGTAGCGTATTAACATGAAAGCATATTTTACTCATACCACTCCCACATGTCCATATTTTAAAGTGTGTGTCCTTTTGCCTTCGAGCGTGGGCCCCCGGCGGCGGTGCGTATATGCGTATTATTGGTATGTCCGCTCTCACCCGCTGCGTTAATACCAAGTTTCCACGCTAAGGATGCGGAAAATAGCCAATTGTGAAGGACGGTGGGTGAGGGCGCGTTGACCCCCCCCCACCCCTCTCCTCTTTCCCTCACCCCATCCCTCTCCTCTCCCCTTCCCCTCATCCCTCCCCTCTTCCCCTATCCCCTCCTACCACCACCACAACCACCATCCATCCCTTCACTCTTCCTCCCTCTCTCTCTCCATTTCCACTCTCATTTCTCATTCTCTTGTCTCCTTCCCCCTTTCTGACTTCTTTCACTCTTCTTTGTTTCATGCTTTTTTCACTCTTCTTTCTGCTTTTTCTCCTCGTCTTTCCCCGCCCCCTTCTCCCCTTCATGTCTCTCTCTCTTTCTTTTCCTTCCATCCTGCCTCATTCTTCTATTCATGCTCCCCCCCTGTCCTACCTTTCCATGTATTCCATTTTCCTTTCTCCCCTCTCCTCTTTCAGTCCTTCCATTTCGTCTGTCCATCCATCCTTCTCCATCCCTCCACCATCACCACCATCACCACCAATCCAGACTTGCACCCCTGCTTCTCTCTCCCTCTCTCCCCATCCAGTCTCGTGTTTCAGCCCTTCTCCCTTCTCCCTCAATTTCCTCCCTGCCCTTCCAGTTTCACGTGTCCATCCCTCATCATTCCTATGCTTCAGTTCTGCTCCTCTCCTTCTAGTTTCCTGTTTCCTCCATTCCTTCCTCCTTCCCTCCATTCCCTCCCATTGGTTTTCCATTCCTCTCCTCATTTCTCTCACTCCATCCCCCTCCATTTCCTCTCCCTTCCATCCCATATTCTTTCCTCTAGTCTGGTCTTTTTCCTTTTTCCTCCTCCCTCTCTTCCTTCCCCTTTACCAGCCCCTCCCTTCCTTCCCTTCCTCTTCCTTCCACTCTTCCATTTCCTCCTCCTTTCTTCCCCTCCCCATCCTTCCTTCCCCTCTCCCCTCCCTTCCAGCCATTCTTATCTGCTCTCCATCCTTCCTTCCGTCCCTCCCTTCCCTCTCCCTTTTTCCTTTCTTCCACCCTATCCTTCATCCAGTCACCTCCCTTCCTCTTCCTTCTTCCCGTCCCTCCCCTCCTTCATTCCACCCTCCTCTCCCTCCCCTATTCTTTCTCCCCCCTTCCCTCCCTCTGTTGTCCACCCTTTCCCTTCCTCCTTCCTTACACCCTTTCCTTCCTCCCTTCTTTCTTCCTTACACCCTTTCCTTCCTCCCTTCCTTCTTCCTTACACCCTTTCCTTCCGCCCTTCCTTCTTCCTTACACCCTTTCCTTCCTCCCGTCCTTCTTCCTTACACCCTTTCCTTCCTCCCTTCCTTCTTTGTGTTCATTTTTCCTCTTCTTTCCTTCTCAAAGTCTAGATACTTCGTTCTCTATCACCTCTCCTCTCCTCTCCACTCCTTTTCCTTTTCCTTACCTCTCTTCCCTTTCCTCCCCTCCTCTGAACTCTCTGACTCCTTTCCCTCCCCCTCTCCTCCCCACGCCTCCTCTTCCCAGTTTCTTGTAGTTTCACCTCGTAAGCTTCCCCTTCCCTCTCTCTCCCCTTCTTCCTCCCCTTCCTTCTTCCTCCCCATCTCTTCCCCCCTCCCCTCATATCTCTTAATTTAATCTACCCTTTTTCAGCCTACTCCGCTTCTCTCTCTCTCTCTCTCTCTCTCTCTCTCTCTCTCTCTCCTTAAACATTGTCCCTTCCTTCTTTTTTCTTAAAATTTTATCTCATGCCTGTTGCCCCTTTCGTTTGTTTCCTAGTTCATCCCTTGCTTGCTTGCTTGCTTCCTTCCTTCCTTTCTTCCTTCCTTCCTTCCTTTCTTTCTTCCTTCTTTATTTCCTTCCTTTCTGGCATTCTTCCTTGCATGCTTACTTATTTGCGTCGTTGCCTCCTTCCTTCCTCTCTTCCTTACTTGTTTTCTTCCTTCCTTCCTCCCTATAGTCCTTCTTGCCTTCCATCCTACAGCCCTTTCTTCCATGCCTCTTTCCTTCCTTCTCTCTCTCCTTCCTTCCTTGTCACTCCCCTTCCTTCCTATAACCCTTCCTCCCTTCTTTCCTTCCTGATTTCCCTCCTTCCTTCCATCCACGTTTTCTCTCTTCCTTCTTTTCTTCCTTCCTTCCTTCCTTCCTCTCCTCTCGGCCAAATTCCTACCTCACCAATTCTCCTTCGCCATTTTCAGCCTCTGCTTCGTTCATTTATCTTTCTCATATTCTTTCTTGCCCTTTTCCTCTTCCTCCTCTCCTTTCTCCTTTCCTCTTCTCTCGTTTCTCACCTTCCTTCCTCTTCTTTCTTCCTCCCCCTTTTTCTCTTCTCTTACAGCCTCTTTTCCCCCTCTTCTCTCTTCTTCGTCCTCCTCTCTTCTCCTGTTCCTTTCTTCTTCTTCTTCTTCATTCTTTGTCTTTCATCTTTTCCTCTCTTATTTCCATTTCTCTTTTCCCTCTTCCTCTCTTTTCATTTTATTTTTCTCTCCTCTTCCCTCCTCTTCTCTTCGTTCCTCTTTTGTGCCTCTCCCTCGTCTCATTTTCCACCTCCTCTGCCGCTCTCTTTCATTCTCTCTCTTTTTATACATTTCCCCTCTCTGTCCCCCTCTTCTTGCCAGCTGCCAGTCTCTCTCTCTCTCTCTCTCTCTCTCTCTCTCTCTCTCTCTCTTATGTATATACTGTTTTTATTTATATATATTTATATGTGTATGTTTAAATATACATATATCTATCTATCTATCTATCTATCTATGTCTATCTCTATAATTGTAGTGTTATTTAAATAATATAATAATATTAATCTGTCTCTGTCTGTCTGTCCGTCTGTCACTCCTCTCTAGTCCTGTCCCCTCTGATGCTCGTCCCCTCCCCTCTTTCCCCTGGAGGCTCGACCCTCACCTTCCCTCCTTCACCCCCTCCTCTCCTCTCCCTGTCCTTCATTCCTCCCTCATTCCTTCCTCCTCTGACCCCCGTTTCTTTCCTCCTCCTACCATCCCTCATTTGTCTTCAGTTTGTTGCATCCCTTTCTTCCATTTCCCTTTTCATTTTTCACTCATTTTTCTTTCATTCGTTCTTTCATTTACATTTCCTGGCTTCATTTTCCCTCCTTCCTGCATTCATCTTTATCTCTGCTTCATGTTTATTCTCTTCTCCGTTTCCTTCATCTCCCTCTCGTCTCTTTCACCCGTCCTTCTCCTCCTTCACCCGTCGCCCTGCATTCACCCTTCATTCATTACCTGGTCACCTCTCTCTCTCTCTCTCTCTCTCTCTCTCTCTCTCCCACACACACACACTTTTCGTCTTTCATTCTACATTTTCTTTCTTTCGTCCTAACCTTCCCAATCTCATTCTTTCAGTTTCCCTTCCTTCCTTCCTTCCTTTCCTCTTCTTTCCTTCCCTCTTCCTTCCTTCCTTTCCTCTTCTTTCCTTCCCTCTTCCTTCCTTCCCTTCCTCTTCCTTCTTTCTTCCCTTACCATGTTTGCTTTCCATAATCCCTCACTCATATTTCCTGTTTTCTTCCTTCCCTCCTTCCTTCCTTCCTTTCTTTTCCTTCCTTCCTTTCTTTTCCTTCCTTCCTTCCTTCCTTTCTTTTCCTTCCTTCCTTCCTTCCTTCCCTTACCATGGTTGCTTTCCATAATCCCACTCATATTTCCTGTTTTCTTCCTTCCTTCCTTCCTTTCCTCTTCTTTCCTTCCTTTTCTTCCTTCCCTCCCTCTTCCTTCCTTCTTCCCTTACCTTGTTTGCTTTCCATAATCACACTCATATTTCCTGTTTTCTTCCTTCCTTCCTACTTCGTTCTTTCCTTTTGTTCTTTCCTTTACACAGTTTTATTTCATCTTTCCCTCCCTTCTTCCTTCCATCCATCCCTTCCTTCCTTCCTTCCTTTTTTTTTTCCTTGCTTTCATCCTCCCTTCCTTCCTTCTTTTTCATTCCTTCCTTCCATCGTTTCTCCCTTCCTCCCTCCATCCTCTTCTTCCTCCTTTCCTTCCTTCCATCCCTCCTTCCTTCCTTCCTGACTTTTTTTCTCCGTTAAATCATTTCTCTCTCCCTCCCTCCCTCCTCTTCTTTCCTTCCCGTTTTTTCCTTCCTTCCTTCATTCTCACTCCCTCCTTCCTTCCCTTCCTTCCTTCCTTCCTTCTCTCTTTCATCCATTTCTTCCCTCCTTCCCTCTTTCATCCCTTCCTTTCCTTCATCCCTTCTTTCCTTCCTTCCTTCCTTCCGTCCTTCCACCCTGCTTCCCTTACGTGGGGAAGGAATTTTCATATCCTACATCAAAGATTCTCTCTCTCTCTCTCTCTCTCTCCTCTCTCTTCCTCTGTCTCTGTCTCTGTCTGTCTGTCTGTCTCTCTCTCTCTCTCTGTCTCTCTCTCTCTCTCGTTAAGACAAACTCACTTAGTCTTCATTAGAAAGACACTTCACTTTCAAAATTTTCTCATTTTCTTTCTCTCTTTTTCCTTGATGTGTGTGTGTGTGTGTGTGTGTGTGTGTGTGTGTGTAGTAGTAGTAGTAGTAGTAGTAGTAGTAGTAGATGAATAAATTGGAATACCAATAAATAAAATATATTATTCAACGATGGCAATGTGTCTATTCAGTGTATGGTATTCCCTAACACCTTCTCCTAAGCGATTTATTTTGCGTATTACACCATACAGTCCTTTTCTGTTATTTAAATCCTTCAAACATCGCCATACTCGGCATAAATAAGACAAAAGAAGGATATTAGCCAGCCATATCCTAAAATAAATCGCTTAGGAAAAGGTGTTAGGAGCTTTCTTAACCCACGAGAATACGAGCCCATGTGTATATCCACGTACGTATGTATGTATGTATGTATATATATGTATGTGTATGTATATATGTATATGCATGTATGTGTGTATATGTGTGTATGTATGTATGTATGTATTTAGTATGTATGTATGAATGAATTTCGTATGTACGTGTATACATACATACATACATCATCATCGCCGTCATCATCATCATCAGCATCAGCATCGTCACTACCATCATCATCATCATCATCATCATCGTCATCATCTATATCATCATCATCATCATCATCATCATCTAGGGAGCGGAAGAGTGAACATAGTATGAGCAAGTGAGAGAGAGAGAGAGAGAGAGAGAGAGAGAGAGAGAGAGAGAGAAAAAAATCGCTGCTACTCTTCCTAAGTTGAATAAAGTCGTCTGGTAGTAGTAGTGGTTGTTGTAGTAGTAGTAGTAGTAGTAGTAGTAATGATGATGATGGTAATAATAATAATAATAATAATAATAATAATAATAACTAGCAATAAAAAATACTGATGAAAATAATAATAATAATAATAATAATAATAATAATAATAGCAGTAATCATGATAATAATAATAATAATAATAGTAATAATAATAATAATAATAATAATAACTACAGCAATAATAATAATAATAATAATAATAATAATAATAATAATACGTCATCGGAGTATAAGGATTAACCAGCGAGAAACACGGTCGTTTGAATTTACCGCGAAGGACTGGAGGAACATTCGTTAGTAATTTATTTTGTTTTATGTCATCGTTTAGACTTCCTATTTTATTACCACTACTTCCTTTTCATTGCCAGTTAGTAGATTTAAATCATAATTGGCATTTAATTTTAACTCTACAGCTGTACTTATTTAATGTTTATAAATGCAAATACAAATGCTGAAGGTAGAATGTGGGTGGCTGTGAGTGAGAGCGTGTTTGTGTTCCGCGTCATAAATATTGTTCTTATTTAGCACCGTGACCTTCCAAGCGTCTCCCAAGTAGCAAGTTTTGAATCCAAGATGCCCAGGAACTTGACTTCAGTGCCATAGCTACGTCAGTCTTAATTTGGTGAGTAAAATGGCGAGTGTTTTCAATGTTTTGGTCGTTCTGGCAGTCTTGTTTACGCTTGGCATTGTTTTGAGCGCACTTTCTTCTTGGTTTCGACTCAGTATGCTATTATTTCCATTTAATTTTGCATCTTAGCTATTTGGTGTAAAGTATATAATGATTTGTGCGTGGAATTAGCTATAAACTGGACTAGGTTAGGTTGGTGTGAATAGGCGGCGTTAGGCTTGGAAAGATTGGTGCGAATAGGCA
This sequence comes from Coenobita brevimanus, assembly GCF_032717465.1. NCBI lineage: Eukaryota > Metazoa > Arthropoda > Malacostraca > Decapoda > Coenobitidae > Coenobita > Coenobita brevimanus. Next base: position 1,675,446 of record NC_137008.1, on the reverse strand, counting down.
GCGTCTGGTTGATGTGCACGTAGCATTATTTGGAGTTGTATTTTCTCGTCTTATTTGTTTTAAGGTAACATATTTGGAATTTCGTGTAAAATATTTGATGGTTTATGTGCGGAATGAGCGAGAGTGTGGGTAATTTTATGTTTAACAGACGGGTGAGGTGACTGCGCGTAAGCACTGTGGGGTGCGGGAGGTTTGAAGATTATCCATCCGTAGTGTATTACGTGGACTGTGATAATTGCGTGTGCATTGTTATTATTATTATTATTATTATTGTCGTTTTTTGTTGTTGCTTGTTACTTTCGCCAAGGAGGTTATGTTTTTGCCCGCGTTGGTTTGTTTGTCTGTTGGTGTGCTTGTCTGACTGTCTTTTAGCAGGATTACTCAAAAAAAGTTATGAACGGATTTTGATGAAATTTTGTGGAAGGGTGGACCATCGGCCGAGGAAGAAGTGACTAAATTTTGTGGGCGGATCCTAATCCGGATCCGGAGTATCCTGCACATTATCTCCAAAAGTTCTCAATTAATTCGAAGGAAATTTTTCTGGAAAAGTGGGCCATGGACCAAGAAAGACTTGATTAAATTCTGGGGCGGATCCGAATGCGGATCCGGATCCTTTTTAATGGCAATGGCATTGGCGGAGATACCGTATGCACTTTCTGTGTGCATTCAGGTTATTTTCTTGTTAAGCAACGTTGGGTCTGGTTAGTACTTGGATGGGTGACCGCCTGGGAACACCAGATGGTGTTGGCATCCCTACGTCAAGTGGGGTTGGTGGAGGATTAGTGCCCCTCCCTGTAAAACAATTAACTCTAAGCCCTTGGCCACCCCGTTTGGGATAAATGGTGTCTGGCAATGTATGAATGAATGAATGAGAGCCTTCAAACTTGGTCACCTTAGTCGGACAGCTGTCTGCTTCTTTTGGCCAAATATGGTGTCAATCCGTCAACCACATCAGCGGATATTATCTGCAACTTAGAAAACTGAGTCAGCCACGCTATACGAAGAACAGCCTGAACTCGGAAGCTGACATTTTATTACAATATAACATTAAGGTGGACGCAGACTGGGAAAAGAGTATGGTTCCAATCAGTTCATTATTCTCTGAGATCGCCAGGGGTCAAAAATTGAGATTATTCCGGATGTCACCTAATTTTCTCTCTTTCCACTTTCTGCCATCCTTCGTTCGTTCGTTTGTTCGTTCGTTCGTTCCTTCCGTCCTTCCTTCCTTCCATCCATTCCTTGACTCCACGTTCTTTTCTTTCCCATCCTTCTTTCTCAATTTCCCTTTTTACCATCCTACTTACTTTCCTTCTCTCCTTCCTTCCCTTTCTTCTTCCTTCCATACTTCCTTCTTATTTTGTCTTTTCCTTATTTTATTGCGTTTTTATATTTTCATGTCATTCTCTGTATCTCGTTTCCCGCTTCTGTTTCATCACTAGTCATATATCTTTGCTTTCAATTAGTTCCACATAGTCTTTGATGCCAGGCGCTAGGAATCCAATATTCAGTGTAACTCCTTTCCGTCTATTATCTCCACTTCCTTTTCTTCTCCTTTCCTTCTTTCATTCCTTTTCACCTTCCTTTTTCTTTACGAGTGCGCTGTTCCTTCTTTTTCCTTTCTTGCTTTCTTTTCTCTTCCTTTCCCATTCTTCTTTCCTCGCACCACTTCTTCCAACCTTTCTTCCGTTTTCCATGCTTTCTTGCTCTCCCTTTCTCTCTTGCACTTTCCTCTTCCTTTCTTTCACCTCTTCTTTTTTCCATAGCAGTACTCTCTCTTTTCTATCCCTATTTATCTTTTCATTTTCCTCTTCCCTTTTTACTTCCTTTTTCCACATCCATTTTTTTCTTCTCATTTCCCCTTCCTTCCTAATATTACCTCATCATTCTTCGTTCTTTTAACTTCCTACCTTCGTTTTTCCCCATCTTTATGCATTCCTTACTACATCCTTTTATTACGATTTTCTTCATCCTTATTACTCTTCCTCTCTCCTTTTTATTTTTATTTTCTCTCCTGTAATCCCTCTTTTCATTCCTTTCATCCCTCGCCCCTCTACTTTCCTACTTTTTCCTTTCCTCTCTTTGTGTTTCATATTCCTTCCCTTTCTGTCTAACCTTCATGTCTTTCGTCTTTCCTTCCTTCCTTCCTTCCTTTCATTACCTCATCCTTCTTCTTGCTGTCTTCATTCCTTTTCTCATTCCCTTCCTCTTGTTTCCCCCTCACTTTTGCTTTCCTTCCTTGCTTGCTTCCACCCTTCCTTCCCTTCTTCTTCACTTCCTTCATTTTCCCTTTCATTCTCTTTATTCATTTCTCCCCTTCTTCCTTCCCTTCCTTTCTTCCATCCTTCTTATCTTCATTCCTTTCTTTTTCCCTTCCTCGCTTCCTTTCTCTTTCCCTTCTTTCCTTCCTTCCTTTCTTTTCCCTTCCTTTCTTCCTTTTCCTTTCCTTCCTTTCTTCCTTTTCCTTTCCTTCCTTCCCTCCTTCCTTTTCCCATCCCTCCTTCCTTTCTTTTCCCTTCCTTCTCTCCTTTCTTTTTCCCTTCCCTCCTTTCTTTTTTTCCCCTTCCTTTCTTTTGCTTTCCTTCCTTTCTTTTGCGCTCCTTCCTTCCTTCCCTTCCTTTCATCCTTTCCTTTTCCTTTCCTCTTTCCTTCCTTCCTTCCTTTTTCCCTTCCTTCCTTTCATCCTTTCCTTTTCCCTTCCTCTTACCTTCCTTTCATCCTTTCCTCTTTCCTTCCTTCCTTCCTTCCTTTTTCCCTTCCTTCCTTTCATCCTTTCCTTCCTTTCATCCTTTCCTTCCTAACTTCCTTTTTCCCTTCCTTCCTTCCATCCTTTCCTTTTCCCTTCCTCTTTCCTTCCATCCTTCCCTTCCTTCAAGACCATTCCATTCTTCCTTCCTCCTTCTCTCCCCTCATTCTCTTCTTGGGTCTCCATTACCGATAACTAGCGAGAGTAAGAGAGGACGAAAATAGGGCAGCGGGATTTTGCTGAAGCGGGCAAAAGTAAGGGAAGAGGAGGAGGAGGAAGACGAGGAGGAGGAGGAGGAGGAGGAGGAAAGAATTATGTGGGACAAAGAGAGCGTGAGGTTGCTGAAAACACACACACACACACACACACACACACACACACACACACACACACACTTGTTTTCCATCACCCATTCCCATATACTCTTCCCATCTCGGGGCTGTTTGGCCAGACTGCCTAGGAAACAACTGCTGCTACTCTTCCCATCTGTGTGTGTGTGTGTGTGTGAGAAACTATAACCTACCTTCTTAATCTTCTCCTCCTCCTCCTCCTTTCTTCCTTCTGTGTGTGTGTGTGTGTGTGTGTGTGTGTGTGTGTGTCAGAAACTATAACCTACCTTCTTAATCTTCTCCTCCTCCTCTCTCTCTCTCTCTCTCTCTCTCTCTCTCTCTCTCTAATAACCTCGCCTGTGACAGAAAACGATTCAATTTCACGGCCGCCTCAGGCCAATCGGAAACACGGGTTGCTTGGCCAGAAGAGGGATAAGAAGAGAGGGGAGGGGGAGGGGAGGAGGAGGGAGGGGGGAGGGAAATCTGGCAAGGGAAGGAGTAAGATGGAAGGGGAGAGAAATTTGCCGGGGGTGAGAAGGAGAGATATTAGAGGGAGGGAGAGTGGTATGGGGAGACAGGGTACTGGATAGAGGAGAGGCTGGAGGGGAGAAGGAAAAATTTAGGGGGAGATTGGGGGATTTAACAAAGGGGAGAGGAGGGGTAGAAGAAGAGAAGGGGGATGGAAAAAATATAGGAGAGAAAAAGAGAGGGAGGGAAGGAGAGAGGGAATGGGGGGAGGATGAAAGTTGGAGGGAAAAAAAGGAAAGGGAGAAATTAGAGGATGACAAAGAGGAATAAAGGGAGAGAGAGAGAGAGAGAGAGAGAAGGAAGAAAGGAGGAGGAGGAGAAGATTAAGAAGGTAGATTATAGTTTTTGAGAGAGAGAGAGAGAGAGAGATGGAGGAGGAGGAAGAAGCTGTCTGTTTTTAGGAGGGAAAGAACATACCCATTCCTTTTACAACAGACGGAAGGGATGTCTGTTAGAGAGACGCTGACGAAGAAGTTGAATGGAGATCAGAAAAGAAGAGGGTAGGGCTAGAGAAGATGGAGAGGGTAGGGGTGGATGGGGTAGGGTAGGGTAGGGATAGTGAGATGGATAGGGTAAGGTAGGGTAGGGTAGGGGTAGAGTTAGATTAGATGGAGAGGGTAGGGTAGGGTAGGGGTAGAGTTAGATAAGATGGAGAGGGTGGGGTAGGGTAGGGGTAGAGTTAGATAAGATGGATAGGGTAGGTTAGGGTAGGGGTAGAGTTGGATAAGATGGATAGGGTAGGGTAGGGTAGGGGTAGAGTTAGATAAGATGGATAGGGTAGGGTAGGGTAGGGGTAGAGTTGGATAAGATGGATAGGGTAGGGTAGGGTAGGGGTAGAGTTGGATAAGATGGATAGGGTAGGTTAGGGTAGGGGTAGAGTTAGATAAGATGGATAGGGTAGGGTAGGGTACGGGTAGAGTTAGATAAGATGGATAGGGTAGGGTAGGGTAGGGGTAGAGTTGGATAAGATGGAGAGGGTAGGGTGGGATAGGGTAGGGTAGGGTAGGGGTAGAGTTGGATAAGATGGAGAGGGTACGGTTGGGTAGGGTAGGGGTAGAGGCAGATAAGATGGAGAGGGTAGGGTAGGGTAGGGTAGGGGTAGAGTTAGATAAGATGGAGAGGGTAGGGTAGGGTAGGGTAGGGGTAGAGTTGGATAAGATGGAGAGGGTAGGGTAGGGTAGGGTAGGGGAAGAGTTGGATAAGATGGAGAGGGTAGGGTAGGGTAGGGTAGGGGTAGAGTTAGATAAGGTGAAGAGGGTAGGGTAGGGTAGGGTAGGGGTAGAGTTGGATAAGATGGAGAGGGTAGGGTAGGATAGGATAGGATACGATAGAGGCAGATAAGATGGAGAGGGTAGGGTAGGGGTAGAGTTGGATAAGATGGAGAGGGTAGGGTAGGGTAGGGTAGGGGTAGAGTTGGATAAGATGGAGAGGGTAGGGTAGGGTAGGGTAGGGGTAGAGTTAGATAAGGTGGAGAGGGTAGGGTAGGGTAGGGTAGGGGTAGAGTTGGATAAGATGGAGAGGGTAGGGTAGGATAGGATAGGATACGATAGAGGCAGATAAGATGGAGAGGGTAGGGTAGGGGTAGAGTTGGATAAGATGGAGAGGGTAGGGTAGGGTAGGGTAGGGGTAGAGTTGGATAAGATGGAGAGGGTAGGGTAGGGTAGGGGTAGAGTTAGATAAGGTGGAGAGGGTAGGGAGGGTAGGGTAGGGGTAGAGTTGGATAAGATGGAGAGGGTAGGGTAGGATAGGATAGGATACGATAGAGTTAGAGGCAGATAAGATGGAGAGGGTAGAATGGGATAAGGTAGGGTATGGATAGACTTGGATAAGATGGAGAGGGTAGGGCAGGGTAGGCTAAGGTAGGGGTAGTATAGGGAAAGAGACAGTGATGTAACATAGGGACTTGCATTCACGTCGGTTAAGGAAGCTCCCAAACACCTTTTCCTAAGCGATTTATAATTCTTATAACACCTTACTCTCCTATTCTGTTAAATAAATTCTTCCAATATCGTCGTATTCTGCAAAAATAACTTACAAAACGATAATAAGTATCCACATCCAAAAATGAATCGCTAAGGAAGAGGTGTTAGGGAGCTTCTGTGCAACATACGGTACGAGTAAATCCTTCCAATATCGCCATACCCTACATGAATAACGTACAGAAGGATATTAACCAGCCATATCCGAAAATAAATCGCTAAGGATGAGATGTTAGGGAGCTTCCGTATGGGACGAGAAAGCGAGCTCAGGCCTCTCTCCTCATAGGGATATTAAACCACTTGAGAAACGTGATAAGAACTGATGGAAAATAAAACAAATAATAAAATCAAAATTATTTCCCCATTTTCTACAAGGCTGAAGATTAGTGACTAGCGGGGGGTCGTAAAGAAGGGGAAATTAGTGCCCAGCTTCGAGACAAGGCTCGGAAATTACCAGCTCTCTCCCCACCCCCTCAACCTCCGGCTCATCAGTCAAAAGAATGTATTGTAAGACGGAAAATGCCCACACAGAAGTTGCGAGGTAAAGATAACAATTTCTGTGTTTCCCTCTCTCTGTCTCTCTCTCTCTCTAACAGAATAAAATAGTTTCTCAGTTTTAGGAAGAGAGAAATATAAAAGGAATTCCAAGGCTACAGTGCGGACGGAATTACATTAACTTTGGTTCCAGAATTTCCTTTAAAAAAAAAAGTATATTATATTCAGGAGAAGAGCTGAGAGAGAGAGAGAGGGGTCTTCCCATCACTGAATAAAATCGCAGAATCGTCTGGCTTTACCATAAATAAAAATAATAAAAATAACTCATCCAACAAGAGAGATTTAATGACGATTTTTTCTAGCTTCTGGGGTATAAGGAAAAATCCCCTTGAAGAAAATCGTCTGGAGAAGAAAGGAATAAAGCACATCATCAGACTAAAGAGGTTAAGGAAAGGTGTCAAGAGATGAAGGGCTTGTGTTTTCCCCTGTCTTTATCTTTCTTTATGAATTCCTTTTTTTTCATTCATATATCTTTTTTTTCCTTTCTCTCCGGCTGTTTCTCCTATTTTTTTTTTTATTTTCCTCCTCCTCCTCCTCCTCCTCCCATTTCTTTTTTCTTCTTCTGCTTCTAATTTATCTTCTTTGAATTTTTCCTTTATCATCATCATCATCCAACTCTTCCGTCTTCTCCTCCTCCTCCTCTTCCTTCCTCTAGCCTCGAAAGGCCCATAAGGTCTGTTGCTGTTGCTGTTTGCTTTCCTATGTAATCCTATGTAATGTCCATCGTCCTCTTCCTCTTTTCCTCTTTCCTTCTTCCTCTGCTCCTCCTCCTCTTTCTTCTTCTTCTTCCTTCTTCCTCAGTTCCTCCTCCTCCTCCTCCTCCTCCTTCTTCCTCTTCCCTTCTTCCTCTGTTCCTCGTCCTCTTCCTTCTTCCTCTCTTCCTCGTCCTCTTCCTTCATCCTCTGTTCCTCCTCCCTTCTTCCTCTGTTCCTCCTCCCTTCTTCCTCTGTTCCTCCTCCCTTCATCCTCTGTTCCTCCTCCCTTCATCCTCTGTTCCTCCTCCCTTCTTCCTCTGTTCCTCCTCCCTTCATCCTCTGTTCCTCCTCCCTTCTTCCTCTGTTCCTCCTCCCTTCTTCCTCTGTCCCTCCTCCCTTCTTCCTCTGTCCCTCGTCCTCTTCCTCTGTTCCTCTTCCCTTCTTCCTCTGTTCCTCCTCCTCTTCCTTCTTCTTCCTTCTTCCTCAGTTCCTCCTCCTCCTCCTCCTTCCTCTGATCCTCCTCCTCTTCCTTCTTCCTCTGTTCCTCGTCCTCTACCTTCTCCCTCTGTTCCTCTTCCCTTCATCCTCTGTTCCTCCTCCTCTTCCTTCATCCTCTGTTCCTCGTCCCTTCATCCTCTGTTCCTCCTCCACTTCCTTCATCCTCTGTTCCTCTTCCCTTCATCCTCTGTTCCTCCTCCACTTCCTTCATCCTCTCTTCTTCCTCCTCATCCTTCATCCTCTGTTCCTCTTCCCTTCATCCTCTGTTCCTCCTCCTCATCCTTCATCCTCTGTTCCTCTTCCCTTCATCCTCTGTTCCTCCTCCTCATCCTTCATCCTCTGTTCCTCGTCCCTCCTTCCTCTGTTCCTTTTCCCTTCTTCCTCTGTTCCTCTCCTTCCTCTGCTCCTCCACCTCCCAATTATCACGAGAAAGTTCCTACTCTTATTTTTACGTCAAACTCGCTTAATCAGAAATAAACTTTGTGCCCTCAGTTATTCCAGGATAATATATTTTTAGTTCAGAGTTGACGGAGTAATTTGGAACAGTCTAATTCCGCGTCCTGGAATTGGGAAGGCGAAGGAAAGCTGGAGGAGGAGGAGCGAAGGAAAGCTGGAGGAGGAGAAGGAAGAAGAGGAGGAGGAGGAAGAAGAAGAGGAGGAGGAAGAGGATTGGCAACCCTTTCATCGCAATGACGTAGTTAATCTTGTCCCTAACCTACGTCTTCTCTCATTTCTGCCTCCCTATTTGAGAAAGGGTTGAGGCAAGACATTATCAACCCCTTTCTTAAGATGTACAGAAGCGTCTTTGGATAGCCACTTAAGGAAATCTAACGTCTTGGGGCTGAAAGGGTGAGTGAGCTACAAACAGCCATCTCATCATTGGACAAAGGACTTGGTTGAGTGTGGGACCTTGGTTGTGTTTTCCCTTTTCCTTGTGGTATGATTATGGAAATGAGGAAAAACTGTGGATCAGAGTATGATTCAGCTTTGGTAATAATAGTAATAATAATAATAATAATAATAGCAGTGTAGTAGTAGGAGGAGGTGGAGGAATGATAATGACTAATAATAATAATAATAATAATAATAATAATAATAATAAAAGTAATAATAATAATTATAATAATAATAATAATAATAACGATATAGAAGTAGGAGGAAGAGGAGGAATAATAATAATAATAATAATAATAATGGTAATAATAATAATAATAATAATAATAATAATAATAATAGGCATCATTTACTCTTCGGTCCGTAATTAGGTCAGTTCGGAAGTCCAGCATCTGTTCAATATCACCTTTTTTCGACATAAGACCCGCTAAAACAACCTCTTCTGTGTTATACCTGAGTTGTTTTCATCTACCAAAAGATTCCTAACCCCGTCCATGCAGCTCAGTTGATGACCAAGTGAAGCGGGAATGAAGGGTTGATTTTTGACTAGTAACCAAGGAGGCTCATTCCCACTCCACAACGAAAGGGTCATCGAATTTCATGCAACCACGACCTAGTATAGAGGTTGTGGAGGTAAAAATAAACCGATTATATTTTTATTTTTTTTTAATGCGAGGAAGAAGGAACCAAAGGCTGAGCCCACAAGACGTTCCTTCCAAGAAAAAAACAAAAACAATACGAAAGAGAGACAAATTCATGATCCATTCACATCGACATCACTTTCAACATCACTTTTATTTTATGCATAAGGCCTGATAATATTCCTTTCCAAACTACATCTCTTCAACATCACTTTTTTTCCTGCATAAGACCTGATAATAACGTCTTGAATATTTCTCACCAACCTACCGTACGTCAGTGTTGAAGATGGAGAACTTACACTCAAGAAAAATACATCTGAACACTTTAATAATCATCTTTCCAAAATGACAACGAAGCATCTTAAGAACAGAGCCATTGTAGTTGCTAAATGTTATAAATTATGGTGGTTTGGTTTTCAAGACACATAATAACGAGCTTCATCAAAATACGGATTTATTTAAGAGGTGAAAAAGTCAGACATATTTGCTAACTAGACCAGCATGACAAAAAATGTGTGTGTGTGTGTGTGTGTGTGTGTGTGTGTGTGTGTGTGTGTGTGTGTGTGTGTGTGGAGTATACCAGTGTTAAAATCCAGTAACGTGAAAATAAGTCGCTAAAGAGAAGGTGTTAGTAGCCTTAAATCAGTAAAAATACAGGTACGTCTTCGTGCTTCTTTCCCCTGCTCTGTGTGACGGGGACGTGACGGTGAAGTGACGTTGGGGGGAGCGTCCAGAAGTCTTCTTAAATCACAGAATACATCATCTTAAAAGGCCACATATTTTACCGCGACCCTTAGTCCAAAACACACACACACACACACACACACACACACACACACACACACTGTTTTTCCTTGTGTGTGTGTGTGTGTGTGTGTGTGTGTGTGTGTGTGTGTGTGTGTGTGTGTGTTTGTGTTTCCCTACGGTAGTAGTCTCTGTGTTTACCTTCACTAATGTTCATGTTCTTTCACTCCTCCTCCTCCTCCATCATCATCATCATCACCATCTTCATCATCATCACCATCTTCATCATCATCATCATCATCACCATCTTCATCATCATCATCCATCCATCCTTCATCTCTCTCTCTCTCTCTCTCTCTCTCTTTCGGCTCGTCATCTTCCTTCCTCCATCGCTCTGCTCATCTTAGGTCTCGTCTTTCTCTTCCGTCTTTCTTTTCATATTTCCTCCTTCCCTCATCGACTATCATTTCATAGCCTCCTATTCCTCTTTCTCCTTCCCTCCCTCTCCTTTTTCTCATTCCCTTCCTCTCCTCTATCTCCTTCCCTCCCTCTCCTCTATCTCCCTCCCTCCCTCTCCTCTTTCTCCTCTCCCTTTCCTCTTTCCCTTTCTTTCTTTCTCCTTCCCTCCCTCTCTTCTTTCTCCTTCCTTCCCTCTCCTCTTTTTCTTCTTCATTTTCTCTCCGTTTTGGATCACCGTCTTCCTTTCCTTCATTTTCATTTCCTCCTTCATTTCCTTGTCCTCTCCTTCATTCCCCTTGTTCCTTGTTTTCTTCCTTCATCCCTCCATCTCTTTTTCTTCATCTTCCTTCTTCCTTCTCTCCTCTTCTCCCTTTTATCTCCCTCCTTCCTTCCTTCTTTATTTCATTTTCCTTCCTTCTCCTTCTTTCCTTGCTGTCTCCTTCTTCAACTTTATTCCTCCTCCATCCCTCCTTCCTCCTCAGTTTCCTCTCCCTTCCTTCCCTTTCTTCCATTTTATCTTCCCTCCTCCTCCTCCTTCTCTCCCTCTTCATCTTCCTTCGTCCCCCTTCCCTTCCTCCCCATCTTTCTTCCTCGTCTTTCGTTCCCTCCCCATCTTTCTTCCTCGTCTTTCCTTCCCTCCCCATCTTTCTTCCTCCTCCTTCCCTCCTCTTCCCTTTCCTCTCCTTCCCTCCCTATCTTCCTCCTTCCTCTTCCCTCCCACCCCATTTTTCTTCCTCGTCTTTCCCTCCCTCCCCATCTTTCTTCCTCCTCCTTCCCTCCTCTTCCCTTCTTCTTCCTTCCCTGTCGTCCTTCTCCTTCCCTCCCTTTCTTCCTCCTCCCTCCTTCCTCTTCCCTTTCTTCTCCTTCCCTCCCTGTCTTCCTCCTCCCTCCCTCCTCTTCCCTTTCTTCTCCTTCCCTCCCTTTCTTCCTCCTCCCTCCCTCCTCTTCCCTTTCTTCTCCTTCCCTCCCTGTCTTCCTCCTCCTCCTCCTCCTTCTTCTCAAGCCAAACAAGGACAAAGACGAAGAGGGCAAAAAATTGGCTGCAGGAAATTTTAGCCAACATCTAAGATTCGCGAAAATAAAAATCCTTCATCTTTTGATTTCCTTGACAGAAGTTTCGAGAAAGTTTTATAGAATTTTCCAGCTCTCGCGAAACACAAGACTGCGTGCGTGTGCGTGCGTGCGTGTTCTGGGCGTGAGTGCGTGTGTGCGTGAGTGTGGGTGTTTATATTGTTCCGTGAGAGGTGCCTGTTTATGTGTTTGTTTGGGAATGTGTGTGTGATTGTGTTTCGTTGTGTTTGTATATTGACTGTGTGTGTGTGTGTGTGTGTGTGTGTGTGTGTGTGTAGTAGTAGTAGTAGTAGTAGTAGTATTCATAGTTACATGTATGTGTATGATGGATATGTATGTGTGTGTGTGTGTGTGTGTGTGTGTGTGATTGTGTTTCGTTGTGTTTGTATATTGACTGTGTGTGTGTGTGTGTGTGTGTGTGTGTGTGTGTGTGTGTAGTAGTAGTAGTAGTAGTATTCATAGTTACATGTATGTGTATGATGGATATGTATGTGTGTGTGTGTGTGTGTGTGTGTGTGTGTGTGTGTGTGTGTAGTAGTAGTAGTAGTAGTAGTAGTAGAAGTAGTAGTAGTAGTATTCATAGTTACATGTATGTGTATGATGGATATGTATGTGTGTGTGTGTGTGTGTAGTAGTAGTAGTAGTAGTAATAGTAGTAGTAGTCATGGTTACATGTATGTGTATGATGGATATGTATGTGTGTGTGTGTGTGTGTGTGTGTGTGTGTGTGTGTGTGTGTGTGTGTAGTAGTAGTAGTAGTAGTAGAAGTAGTAGTAGTAGTATTCATAGTTACATGTATGTGTATGATGGATATGTGTGTGTGTGTGTGTGTGTGTGTGTGTGTGTAGTAGTAGTAGTAGTAGTAGAAGTAGTAGTAGTAGTATTCATAGTTACATGTATGTGTATGATGGATATGTGTGTGTGTGTGTGTGTGTGTGTGTGTGTGTGTGTTTGTGTGTGTGTAGGAGTTGTATGTGTATTGCTTGTGTGTGTGTGTGTGTGTGTGTGTGTAGTAGTAGTAGTAGTAGTAGAAGTAGTAGTAGTAGTATTCATAGTTACATGTATGTGTATGATGGATATATGTGTGTGTGTGTAGGAGTTGTATGTGTATGTGTACGCTTGTGTGTGTGTGTGTGTGTGTGTGTGTGTGTGTGTGTGTGTGTAGGAGTTGTATGTGTATGCTTGTATGTGTGTGTATGTGTGTGTGTGTGTGTGTGTGTGTGTGTGTGTGTGTGTGTGTGTGTGTGTGTGTAGGAATTGTATGTGTATTTGTATGCTTGTGTGTGTGTGGGAGTTGCTTCAAGATTTTGCGTGTGCGTGCGAATTGGTAGTGTTAGCATACGATTGCGTGCATAAGTGAACAGTAAAAGGGTGCCAGGCCGCCTCTTTTTGGCCTCTATTTTCAGCTCCTCTCTTCTTACCCACCATCTTTTTCTTTCTCCTCTCTTTTTCTCTCTCATCTCTTTTTTTTCTTCTTTTCTTTCTTTCTCCTTTCCTCTTTCTTTCTCCTTTCCTTTTTCTTTCTCCTTTCCTTTTTCTTTCTCCTTTCTCTTCTTTCTCTTTTCCTCTCTCCTTTCTCTTCTTTTTCGTTTTCTCGCTCCTCTCTCTTCTTTCTCTTTTTCTCTCTCCTTTTTCTTGCTCATTTTCTCGCTCCTCTCGTTTCATTTTCTCTCTCCTTTTCCTTCTTTCTCTTTCTTTCTCCTCTCTTCTTTCTCTTTTTCTCTTTCCTCTCTTTTTCACGTTTTCTTTCTCCTTTCCTTTCTTTTTCTTTCTCCTTTCTCTCTTTCTCTCTCCTTTCCAGCTGTTCTCTCCTTTACCCCATATTCTTCTCTTCTCATTTTTTCTTTCTCTTTCCTCTTTTTCTCCTTCTTTCTCTTTACTCTTTTTTCCGTCTTTCTCCTTCCTCTTTTTCTCCTTCTTTCTCTCTCCTCTTGTTCTCCTTTCTTTCACTTTCCTCTTTTTCTCCTTTCTTTCACTTTCCTCTTTTTCTCCTTTCTTTCACTTTCCTCTTTTTCTCCTTTCTTTCACTTTCCTCTTTTTCTCCTTTCTCTTTCCTCTTTTTGTCCATCATTCTCTTTCCTCTTTTTCTCCTTTCTTTCTCTTTCCTCTTTTTCTCCTTTCTCTTTTTTCTTTCTCCTTTTCTCTTTTCTTTCTCCTTTTCTCTTCTTTCTCCTCTTTTTTTCTTTCCTTCTCTTTCCTCTTTTTCTCCTTCCTTTCCTTCTCTTTCCTCTTTTTCTCCTTCCTTTCTCTCTTTCCTCTTTTTCTCCTTCCTTTCTCTCTTTCTCCTTCCTTTCTCTCCTCTTTTTCTCCTTCCTTTCTCTCCTCTTTTTCTCCTTCCTTTCTCTCTTTCCTCTTTTTCTCCTTCCTTTCTCTCTCCTCTTTTTCTCCTTCCTTTCTCTCTTTTCCTCCTCTTTTTCTCCTTCCTTTCTCCTCTTTTTCTCCTTCCTTTCTCTCTTTCCTCTTTTTCTCCTTTCTCTCCTCTTTTTCTCCTTCCTTTCTCTCTTTCCTCTTTTTCTCCTTTCTTTCTCTTTCCTCCTTTACCTCCTTCTTATCACCTTTTTTCATTTTCTTCTTTCTTTTTTTCAGTCTTTTTTTCATATCTTCCATTTTTCCTTCCTCTCTCTCTCTCTCTCTCTCTCTCTCTCTCTCTCTCTCCCAGCTTTACACTTTTCTTTCTCTTTCCCTCTTTTTCTTTCACTTTTCCTCTTTTTACCTCCTCCCCTCTTTTTCTCTCTTTCCCCCTCGTTTTCTCCGTTCCCCTCTTTTTCTTTTCCCCTCTTTTTCTTTCTTCCCCTCTTTTTCTCTTTCCTCTTTCTCTTTCCCTCTTTTTCTCTTCCCTCTTTTTCTGTCTCTTCCCCTTTTTTTTACTCTTCTCCTCATCTTTCTCTTTTCCTCTTTCACTTTTCCCCTTTTTTTTCTTTCCCCTCTCTTTCTCCGTTCCTCTATTTTATTTTATTTCTCCTTTCCCCTCTTTTTCTCTCTTCCCCTTCTCCTTTCCCCCCCCCTTTCTCTCTCTTGCCGTTACTCCCCCTCTTTTTCTTTCTCCTCTCTTATTCTTTCTCTTCTCCTCTTATTCTTTCTCTTCTCTTATTCTTTCTCATTTTCCCTCTTTTTCTTTCTCTTTTCCCATCTTTCTCTTTTTTTCTCTCTTCCCGTTTCTCCCGTCTTTTTTCTTTTTCTTTTCCCCTCTTTCTTCCTCTTTTCCCCTCTTTTTTCTTTCTCTTTTCCCCTCTTTTTTCTTTTTTTTCCCCCTCATTTTCTTTCTCTTTTCCCCTCTTTTTCTTTCTTTTCCCCTCTTTTTCTTTCTCTTTTCCCCTCTTTCTCTTTTTCTTTTTTCCCCCTTCTTTTCTTTCTCTTTTCCCCTCATTTTCTTTCTCTTTTCCCCTGATTTTCTTTCTCTTTTCTCCTCTTTTTCCTTCTTTTCACCTCTTTTTCCTTCTTTTCACCTCTTATCTTTTCTCATTTCCCCTCTTTTTCTCTCTCTCCTCCTCTCTTATTCTTTCTCTTCCCCTCTTATTCTTTCTCAGTTCCCCTCTTTTTCTTTCTCTTTTCCCATCTTTCTTTCTCTTTTCCCCCTTTTTCTTTTTCTCTTTTCCCCTCTTTCTTTCTCTTTTCCCCCCTTTTTCTTTTTCTTTCTCTTTTCCCCTCTTTCTTTTTCTTTCTCTTTTCCCCTCTTTTTCTTTCTTTCTCTTTTCCTCTTTTTTCCCCTTATTTTCTTGCTCTTTCCCCTCTTTTTTTTCTTTCTTTCTTTTCCTCTTTCCCCCCCTTTTTTCTTTCTTTTCCCCTCTTTTCTTTTCCCCTTTTTTTTCTCTTTTCCCCTGATTTTCTTTCTCTTTTCCCCTGATTTTCTTTCTCTTTTCCCCTGATTTTCTTTCTCTTTTCCCATCTTTTTCTTTCTCTTTTCCCCTCTTTTTCTTTCTTTTCCCCTCATTTTCTCCCTCTTCCCATCTTTTTCTTTCTTTTCCCCTCTTTTTCTTTCTCTTTTTCTTTCTCTTTTCCCTTCATTTTCCTTCTTTTCCCCTGATTTTCTTTCTCTTTTCCCGTCTTTCTCTTTTTCTTTCTCTTTTCCCCTTTTTCTTTCTCTTTTCCCCTTTTTCTTTCTCTTCCCCTCTTATTCTTTCTCTTCCCATCTTTCTCTTTTTCTTTCTCTTTTCCCCTCTTTTTCTCTTTTCCCCTCTTTTTCTCTTTTCCCCTCTTTTTCTTTCTCTTTTCCCCTCTTTCTTTCTCTTTTCCCCTCTTTTTCTCTTTTCCCCTCTTTTTCTTTCTCTTTTCCCCTCTTTTTCTTTCTCTTTTCCCCTCTTTTTCTTTCTCTTTTCCCCTCTTATTCTTTCTGTTTTCCCATCTTTCTTTCTCATTTTCTTTCTCTTTTCCCCTTTTTCTTTCTCTTTTCCCCTCTTTTTCTTTCTCTTTTCCCCTCTTATTCTTTCTCTTTTTCCATCTTCCTTTCTCTTTTTCTTTCTCCTCTCCCCTCTTTTTCTTTCTTTTCCCATCATATTCTTTCTCTTTTCCGATCTTTTTCTTTCTCTTTTCCCCTCTTTCTCTTTTTCTTCCTCTTTTCCCCTCTATTTCTTTCTCTTCCCCTCATTTTCTTTCTCCTCCCCTTTTTTCTCTTTCTTTTCCCCTCTTTCTCTTTCCCTCTCTTTTTTCTTTCTCTTCCTCTTTTTTCTTTCTCTTTTCCCCTCTTTTTCTTTCTTTTCCCCTCTTTTTCTCTTTCCCCCTATTTTTCTTTCTCTTCCCATCTTTCTCTTTCTCATTTCCCCTCTTTTTCTTTCTTTTCCTCTCATTTTCTTTCTCTTCTCCCATCTTTCTCTTTTTCTTTCTCTTTTCCCCTCTTTTTCTTTCTCATTTCCCCTCTTATTCTTTCTCTTTTCCCCTCTTTTTCTTTCTCATTTCCCCTCTTATTCTTTCTCTTTTCCCCTCTTTTTCTTTCTTTTCCCCTCATTTTCTCTTTTCCCCTCTTATTCTTTCTTTTCCCATCATTTTCTTCTCTTTTCCCCTCTTTTTCTTTCTCTTTTCCCATCTTTTTCTCTTTTCCCCTCTTTTTCTTTCCCCCTTTTTCTCTTTCTCTTTCCCCCTCTTTTTCTTTCTTTTCTCCTCATTTTCTTGCTCTTTTCCCCCTTTTTTTCTTTCTCTTTCTTTCTCTTTCCCTCTTTTTTCTTTCTATTCCTCTTTTTTCTTTCTCTTTTCCCCTCTTTCGCAGCTTTTTTCCGTTGTCTCCTCTCACTTTCCCATCTCTTCTTTCTTGCTCTTTACTTACTCTTTTTCCTCTCTCCAGTTTTCCTTAATTACCCTTTCTTCTCTTCTCAAATTTCCTCTCTCTCCTCTCTTTTCGTTCCCTTTCCCTGCTCCTCTTCTTTTGGCTTTTGCTTCCTCTCTCTCTCTCTCTCTCTCTCTCTCTCTCTCTCTCTCTCTCTCTCACACACACACACACACACACACACACACACACACACACACACACACACACACACACACACACACACACACACACACACACACAATTTTCACTTCCTCCGTTCTCCATTTATTCTCCCTCCTCCTCTTCCTCCTCCTCCTCCTCCTCCTCCGCCATCCATCACCAAAGAGATATTGTTCTTAGCTACAAAGAGTGATGGTCTTCCTCCTCTTCTTCTTCCTTTTCCTCCTCTTCGTCTTGCTCTTCCTCGTCTTCGTCTTACTTTCCCTCTTCCTCTTCTCCTATTCCTCTTCTTCCTCTTCCTGCTCTTCATCTTCATCTTTCTCCCTTTCATCATTTTCCTCCTTTTCATCTTCATCTTCCTCCTTTTCCTCCTCCTCCTCCTCCTCCTCCTCCTCTTCTTCTTCCTCGTCTTCTTTCTCTTCTTTTGCCTTCCTCACTTTCTAAATATTTCTCATATAACCTGTATCATTTTCCTCCTCCTCCTCCTCCTCCTCAACTGGACATGACAGCCTCCAAGGAATTGCAAGCAACTCTTGGTTCTAAGCTGTGTGTCTCCCTCTGTCACTGTCTCTCTGTGTCCCTCCCTCCCATCCTCCCTCTCTCGCTCCCTCCCTCCATCCCTCCCATCCTCCCTCTCTCGCTCCCTCCCTCCGTACACTTCTTCCTTCTTGCCTCCCTTCATCCCTCTCTCACGTATCCTGCCTCTCTCCTTTTCTTGACTTTCTAACTTCTCTTCATCCTTCCTTCCTTCAATACTTACGCTTTCTCTTCTAGTCCTCTGTTTTTGTCTCTTATTTCTCTCTCTTTCCTCCTTCCTCCATCCCTCTTCCTTCCTTCCTCCTTCCCTCTTATCTACTCTCCTTTTCCTCCTTCCTTTCTCCTTCCTGTCTTCCCTCGCCCCTCTCTCCCTTTCTTCCTTCATTCCTTAAGTTTTCTGTCTTTCCTTCTTCTTTCCTTTCTTACGTTTTCTTTCCTTCCTTCCTCTTTCCCTTAAGTTTTCTTCCCTTCCTTCTTCCTTGTCTCCCTCCTTCCGTCCCTTCCTTCTCCTTCGTCCTTCCTGGTTTCTTTTTTTGTCACCCTCTTGCTATTTGTCTCCCTTTATCACTGCATCTCTCTCTCTCTCTCTCTCTCTCTCTCTCTCTCTCTCAGTTATTTTTATTTTTGGGGTATTTTTCGTAATCTTATTCAGTGTCGGGAAGAATTTTTGAGTTGCGTTAAATGGTCCAGTATTAGCTAAAACACACACACACACACACACACACACACACACACACACACACACACACACACACACACACACACACACACACACACCGCTCGCTGGTGCAGTGGTAACGCTCTCGCTTGCCAACTGGTGGACGAGAGTTCGCGCCTCGCTCAGGTTGCGAAAAAGTTTCACTGACGAAGTGGGTGGTTACTGTCCCCTTGAGCAAGGGGACGGGTGTGTGCGTGTGTGAAGGTCACAGCCTTGCCCTTAGATCGGACTATATGAGCTCTCAGTTCCCTTCCGGGAGGGTAAAAGCTGACGATCACGACCATCAAGTGATCCTGACCGACCCGGTGAATTACACACACACACACACACACACACACACACACACACACACACACATCCCCAGCAGGAAAACAGTCGGAATAAAAACACATTAATATCACTTAAAGAAAATTTTGACCATTCCCAGGTAGATTCTTTTTAATGTAACTCGAAATTTCTCAAAATCCGAAATAAAACTCAAAAATTTAACATAGGCAGAGAAAACCAAAAAAAAAAAAATGCAAAGGAAAGATCTTTTTGAAAATGGAAAATGAATGAAAAGACAGCCAAATAATCGTTCACTGGAAGACCTATTCAGTATTGCATCAAGGAAACGAAAAATGAAAAATAACATTGAAATTAAATATAGAATTGTCTTTAACCCTTTCACTCCCAGGATTCCTCTCAGCTGAAGCAGATGGTATAGTGTGGAGTTAGACTGAGTGGTATTTGCTGGTGTTCTGGTGTTAGACTGTGTGATATAATGTGATGTTAGGCTAAGCGATATATTGTAGTGTTTAAATAAACCTTATTCCTTGATATACTGTCACGGGGTTTTTAAAATATCACGATAATTTTGATATAAATGGTTAAGTATTATTTAAATTGATAATAATATTCAATAATATTGAAGAGCAGAGACAATGATTGTCTTGCTACATCAAGCAACGATTACTTTACGCTGGCTTAGCACGATTCTCTGAGAACGAGAATTTATAAACTTCCTCAACAGTACACAGCAGAGACTAATTACTCACAATTGCTGACTTACTGTACTGTTAGCCTCTGGAGAAAGTTACATCACCCCTGACAATAAATAACTAATACTAATAATAATAACATCAGGTTCTTGCTGATGCATTAACTCCTGGCACAACGGATTTTAAGTTAATACAAGACTGGTCTAAGTACCAGTTATGGATAGTAAAACGTTTATGCAAGCTAGAGCTATATGGGAAATAAGCTTAATTATGGAGAAATGAAACAAGATTTTTACTCTACATTAAGCTCAAGAAATAGAACTGTTAAATTTATTAATTACAAAAATAAATTTAACATTACATTTCAAATCAAATCAATGAGACGCACTCACTCACTCTCACAAAAGCTAAATACTTACGCCTAGGGAAAACACCTTTAACTAAGCTCTTAAAACTAGGAAATACACAAAAGAAATACCAGTCGATGAATACTATGTATCACCCGAGGAGTGGGAGGACTTGATACTGTCTCAGTGGAGCCTGGGTGCTAGCGACCTCTCACACTTCTTGGAGCACAGGACCTTTTCTCCGTCACAGCAAACACAAGACTGAATTCAAATAATGTATGGGCAGGAAGCACGAGCCACCGGAAGAAGGCGTGGCTAACGGTTTATGCAAGCAGAGGCGAACGATAAAGAAACAATTGTATCGCTCAGTAGCGCACTTAGTGACGTGCATTAAATCGGTCACTTTTGAAAGTGACGAATTATTTGAAAAGTATACCCCGAAATGGAGAGAGAAACGGTTAACTGAGCGATACACAGTGAGTTTTCCACTAATAGTTCGTGGCTTCTCACAAAAAGGAAATGTCGCGAATTGATTCGTGACATTACGCCCCATGAACATTAAATCTGTCTTCCTTCAGAAGAAAGATTTCAATATACATACATATAAATCCTAACTCAGTCACCCAAGCGTCACACTGTGGTGTGTATGCTATCCTGCTACAGGAGAAAGTCGCAGTCGTCAGTGAGCGAGAAACCTCGTATTTACGTTAATAGAAGCAAGCTTGAGGGAAAAACTCCGTGACGACGGTGAAAATCCTGTACTCAGGTCAAACTGAGCGAAAAGTCGCTACATTTACACTGACAACTAATTGTTGTGTAGCGTGGTGTATGTAATACACGGTGTAGGTGTGACAGTTGTAGTGTAACTGTACCTACGTGTAAAATGACACAGTAAATAATATGGCGACGACGAAGGCAGAGGAGAAGAGGCGGCAGCGTGCGGCAGACGATCAGCTGGCCCGCACAGCAAAACTGCTACACCCATTGCTGAACCTGCAAAACCAATTAAGGTGGAGCATCAAAAGTGTCAATGAGACAAAATTTTATTATGTTACAATTACTCTCTCTGGCTAGCAGTCAGTACATGCTATGAAAAGTACACTCGAGGTCGCCATTAATTTTAGCACACGATTATGGTCGGCAAGTTGAGAATCCCTGTGCAAACTCGGGTCTTCCATAGCCTCGAACCGCACACGGGTCCTCAACCTGTGCCTTAACCTACAGTACTTATATTAATATCGGGAAGCTGAGAATCCTTGTGCAAACTTGGGTCTTCCATAGCCTCAAGTCACCTCTGCGGAGTTCTCTCTCGAACTTCCCCCTTAACCTACAATACTTATATTATTATCGGGAAGCTGAGAATCCTTGTGCAAACTTGGGTCTTCCATAGCCTCAAGTCGCCTCTGCGGAATTCTCACTTCCCCCTTAACCTACAGTACAATACTTATATTAGTACCGGGAAGCTGAGAATCCTTGTGCAAACTTGGGTCTTCCATAGCCTCAAGTCGCCTCTGCGGAGTTCTCTCGAACTTCCCCCTTAACTACAATACTTATATTAGTATCGGGAAGCTGAGAATCCTTGTGCAAACTTGGGTCTTCCATAGCCTCAAGTCGCCACTGCGGAGTTCTCTCTCGAACTTCCCCCTTAACCTACAGTACTTCTATTAGTACCGGGAAAGCTGAGAATCCTTATGCAAACTTGGGTCTTCCATAGCCTCAAGTCGCCTCTCAACTTCCCCCTTAATTTACGGTACATAATATGTATGTACAGGCCCTGGACATAATGTGTCCTGTGGGGCCAATGGGCGAGACGTCAGGTCTGCACCCACTTCACCACTACCCTGTCTCTCAACTGACTCAGAGATTACAGGTGTAGTTACAAATGGCACAGGAAGGGCATGTCCCTGATTAGTGGTGATACTTTGGCACACACTGCAAGAACGGACAAAACTATCTATGTCCCGTCCCATCCCTGGCCAGAAAAAGTCAGCTCGGATACGGCCCTGGGTCTTCCTTTTGCCCATGTGACCCCCTGAGACTGAACAATGACCCCATTGTAACACTGCTAGGCGGTACTTGGTGGGAACGACAAACTGCAGTCGAACCTCGCCCTCGGGTGTTCGTGACTCACGGTAGAGCCGTCCTTGTTTGCGAAGGAACTTGGCTCGACCTCCCCGTGAATACTTAATCACTCGACCCTTTTGTTTGTTCCGCACGGCAGCAAGTGTCGGGTCAGAATGTTGTTCTTGTACAACAAATTGACTACACATCAGATCTTGCGGCGATTCAATGATCACTGGGGTGACACAGTCTGGAGCCTCAGTCATGGCTCGTGTCACCGCAGCAGCCGAAGTCTGAGTAGCGCCATCGGAGCAACTATCCTTGACTCCTTGAATATTGCCTACTATTAAGTCAAATAGAGGCTCTGGCATGACAACTGCAAGTGTCGTACCAGTATAAAATGGAGATGCCACCTGGATACATGCCTCAGGGAACAATCTCACTGATCCATCAATAAGATTTGCATGGATCTGTCGACCTGTATACTGCTCAGGCCGAACTAAACTCTGCTTAACAGAGCAACCTGAGGAACCATTGTCTCTCAGGACCTTCACAGGAATGCCTTCCACAAACCCTGGCTGAACAAGGAAGGTACTGTCACCTGTGGGAGGGCCTGTGGAGGAAGCAGCTAGCCACTCCTGAGGCTGCTGAATTGATGTGGCAAACATTGTGCCTTGAAGGTTATATTGGGGAGATGGAACATTGGCCATCTGTGGAGGGGGGTTCACTGTCACTGTGGGACTAGTGAACTGTGGGGAAGTACCCACACTGGTAGGGACGTGACCACCAGGCTGCTGCTGAGGAATGAAGGCTGCATTCGCTTCCTGCCTCTTTTGAGCTGGTGGTGAAAAAGTTTGTCCCGACGGTCGGTTGCATGGCTGATACTGCTGCTGGTTAGGGTACTTGTTGTACCTCTTCCACTCAGGTTTCTGAGTGTTTTGCCCTGGTCCTTCCACTGCGGTTTTGGACCTTGACCATTACTCTGAGAACGGCCTTGGTGCTGGGATTCAGTCTGAGACGGCTTCCCAGACTTGGCAGTATCTTTTCTGCTCCAGGTGTTTTGCTTACGAGCTTGATACCCGTATGCAGTAAAGAATGCGTCAGCCTTCTCTGCCATTTGGCTGGCATCTTTCACCTGGCAGATCTTAAGCTGTGCTATGAGCTCAGCAGGCCACGACCTCTCTAGCTGTGTACGCAGCATAAGGTCAATTATCCCCTCACGCGTGGAAGGAGTTTCATCTTTCTCCATCCACTCATTTAAGTAAGCTGTGAGACGATCAAGGAACTGAACAGCTGTCTCCTTGTCTTGGAGACGAGCTCGCATGAACTGAACTTTGGCGTCGTCTACTGTGAGACCATACGCCTTAATGAGTGCAGCTTTCATCATCTCATATGTGAGATTGTCTCCACGAATTCTGTGGAGAATATCGAGGGCAGGGCCCTCAAATAAACTAAGAAATTGGATCCGCTTAGCTGCCTCATCCAGTTGATACATGTCTGCCATGTCCTCAAAACGAACTATGTACGGCTCGATTCGCTCGCTTTCCTTGTATGGAAGGAAGCTCTGATGCGTGGGGTCGCCAGGACATGTGCAGGAAGAACGCTCGTGGAGCTTGGACCAACTGCACCAGATGTATCTGAAGCCAAGGAATCACGCTTGAGCTTCATCATTTCATATTCGAGTTTTTCACGTGCCTCACGTTCGGCACGTTCGTGCTCTCGTTCTCGTTCGCGTTGTTCACGCTCGTATTCGCTGTTGTCGCTCTTTTTCTAACTCGAGCTCGCGTTGTTTCTGCTCGTGTTCGCGCTGTTCTCGCTCGTATTCGCGCTCTTTCTCACGCTGCTCTTGTTCATAAGCACGCTCTCTTTCACGTTCCTCACGCTGTTCTCGCTCGTATTCGCTTTGTTCTCCGCATTCGCTGCTGAATCTTACGCTCTTCACGGGCATCATTCTCGCTGCTGCTCCTGATTATGCCGTGAGAGTATACTCTTTAATTTCGGTTGGGTCCGAAAGACCCATATCTTTGGCTTCCTGTAAAAATACAGTAGTAGCCATGGCGCTAATTTATTAAGCAAAACCGAAATTGAGTACTGACTGCTTAGCGACGAATACTAATAAACACAAGTAAAGAGTACAGACACAAGCTAGTGGTGACCAGTCTTATCCAGTTAACTGGCAAAGAATAAATAAAAAATGTAAATGACTGGGAAGACTCAATAATAAACACAATGGGTACGGCGACTTCCCAGGAGCGAATAAAATCGTCTGGCGTTACCAAAAATAAACTAGAGTTAAGTACTCTATGAATTGATAAAGCAAAATTCACTTGCTAAATTAACGGTAAACACCAGTAAGCTTGTGCCTATAAACTTTAATGATAAATACCTAAATATGAATGAGTGAGCACTATCTCGTGAATAGCTTTAGAGCTAGGAGTTAATATCCTGGAATGAGGTCGCCAATTGTCACGGGGTTTTTAAAATATCACGATAATTTTGATATAAATGGTTAAGTATTATTTAAATTGATAATAATATTCAATAATATTGAAGAGCAGAGACAATGATTGTCTTGCTACATCAAGCAACGATTACTTTACGCTGGCTTAGCACGATTCTCTGAGAACGAGAATTTATAAACTTCCTCAACAGTACACAGCAGAGACTAATTACTCACAATTGCTGACTTACTGTACTGTTAGCCTCTGGAGAAAGTTACATCACCCCTGACAATAAATAACTAATACTAATAATAATAACATCAGGTTCTTGCTGATGCATTAACTCCTGGCACAACGGATTTTAAGTTAATACAAGACTGGTCTAAGTACCAGTTATGGATAGTAAAACGTTTATGCAAGCTAGGAGCTATATGGGAAATAAGCTTAATTATGGAGAAATGAAACAAGATTTTTACTCTACATTAAGCTCAAGAAATAGAACTGTTAAATTTATTAATTACAAAAATAAATTTAACATTACATTTCAAATCAAATCAATGAGACGCACTCACTCACTCTCACAAAAGCTAAATACTTACGCCTAGGGAAAACACCTTAACTAAGCTCTTAAAACTAGGAAATACACAAAAGAAATACCAGTCGATGAATACTATGTATCACCCGAGGAGTGGGAGGACTTGATACTGTCTCAGTGGAGCCTGGGTGCTAGCGACCTCTCACACTTCTTGGAGCACAGGACCTTTTCTCCGTCACAGCAAACACAAGACTGAATTCAAATAATGTATGGGCAGGAAGCACGAGCCACCGGAAGAAGGCGTGGCTAACGGTTTATGCAAGCAGAGGCGAACGATAAAGAAACAATTGTATCGCTCAGTAGCGCACTTAGTGACGTGCATTAAATCGGTCACTTTTGAAAGTGACGAATTATTTGAAAAGTATACCCCGAAATGGAGAGAGAAACGGTTAACTGAGCGATACACAGTGAGTTTTCCACTAATAGTTCGTGGCTTCTCACAAAAAGGAAATGTCGCGAATTGATTCGTGACATATACCAGTAGCAATTTTTTAAGTCATCTTTTAAAGTCTGTAAGTACAAACTCTATATTCTTCTGTGTTCGCCTGAGTATTACCCCTAACACCTCTTCCTGAGCTACTTATTTTGCTTATTTCATACTGCCGTCCCCTTCGGCCTTACCTAAGTCATTCACATGTCACCATACCCTGCATAAATAACATACAGATTGATAATGACCACCCGTATCCAAAAGTAAATCGCCAAGGAAGAGGTGTTAGGGAGTTCCCATAACCTACAAGAAATGGAAAGCTTT
>NC_137008.1:1597958-1640458 GCF_032717465.1 Coenobita brevimanus | reverse complement strand
TCCTATCAAAAATAACGTGCTCTAAATAACACGGGTCCCTGTGCCTCTAAAGGGGGTTATGTGGAATTTGGCATTTATTTTGCTTTCATACCCGTCTTGAAGAAATTGTTGTACGTTGATCTAGTGTCGTAAGAATATACATTTTTATATATTTATGAAGGATACTTAGGCGAGCGTCGTATGCAGCCTGATATGTACCTTTTAGCGTAAGTGAATAGGTAGGAACATCCATTGAAGCTATGTAGTGTGGATGAGGTGGGGTGTAATTATTGATACAAGGGTTATATATGAGGAAGGGGGGAGTGAGGTGGGGCAGTCAAATGGTGGGTGGTAGAGCGACTTGGAGGCTTTTTGTCTGCGGCCACCCTTTGCGGGATTAGGGCGTCGGGCTATAGATAGTTTTACTGAACGTGATGCACAGATACGGAGGTCTCAGTACTATCAAAAGTTTACTGACACTTCCCTCCTAGCTGTGGCAGTGGAAGATAAGGAAATACTTTTGTGGCAACGATATTGAAGATCAACATAAAAAAAAGATATGATGAGGATGGATTCTGTGAGGCGACCCGAGAAGTGAGAAATATGGATTACAGGATTAATTGATGGGAGGGGATTTATAGGTGAACTTTTGCAGGTGATTGTACCTACGAACAGACTTACCCCTACCACAAAAGGCCTCTCCCTAAACTATATATATGTTCTGGCCGTAGGAATCATAAAATAAACATTAATTTTCTCACAGGGTTAGCGAGTGTAAATGCAGACTATTAATGTGAATATGTACAGTCGTGGACAAAAATACCGTTCCATTTTTTACCCAGATATTATGAAACACGAAATATTCTGGAAAATTTCTTGGACTCCGTAGATCGCACCATTCAGCTTCCAGAATCCTCGCTCACTTTCTGGTTATTTATCGTTCAGCAGTGGATCATTATTTTTGCCCGGGAGTGCACGGAGAGTGAGAAACTGACGAGGAGAGTGTATGTGAGTGAGGTGGAGGGGGGAGAGGGAGGGGGAGGCCAAGGATGAGATGGAGGGATGGAGTGGAGAGGTATATGAGAGGGGGGGGGGTGAGCTGGGAGCAGGGGAATGAAATGGCGGAGGACAGGACGACATGAAGGCGATTTGTTTGTGGCCACCCCTTACGGGATTAAGACGTCTGGCAATAGATAGATAGAGATAAATGTAATTCCAAGAGATTTAATACGCGAACGAAATTTTTGTACTTACACGAATTAATCTGATAAATGTACATCTTTCCTTGTAATATCCCCTGACCCTTCCGTTCAATATCGTTCATTTTCACATATTTACACTCACGTTTCTCTTCCAGGTACGTTCTGTGCATGGTGATGGGGAGCGATGCAAAGTGAAAGGCAAGTGATGTGTATTGAAAGATCGGGGGCAAAACACACACACACACACACACACACACACACACACACACACACTGAAGGCAAGAGTCAATTTGCTTTACGGTTCGTTCGGGCAGATAAGAGAGAGAGAGAGAGAGAGAGAGAGAGAGAGAGAGAGAGAGAGATGGGTGGTGAGGAAAGTTGCAGATTGAACTAACTGGAGAGAGAGAGAGAGAGAGAGAGAGAGAGAGAGAGAGAGAGAGAGAGAGAGAGGAAAGTTGCAGAATGACCTGATAGAGATGGATAAGAGAAATTGAATGTTACATAGAGAGAGCGAGAGTAAAGTTGTCTTCTCCACACTGCAGCACTATAAGTCACCAGCAGCAGTGGACGATGTGTTAATAGGACTTTTATAACACAGATAACAAAGCTTTATAATTTTACACACATGTCTGAAAGGTTTGGCATCCCTTAAATATCTGCTCTCGCTTTATTTGCAAGGTTTGGGGTTATTTTTAAGAGAGGGTGTGTGTGTGTGTGAGATGGGGGGAGGGCGGCGGAATGGCAGGGAACAGGAGGGCGACGTGGAGGTGATTTGTTTGTGGCCACCCCTTTCGGAATCAAGACGTCTGGCTATAGATTGATAAATGGATTGATTGATAGATATTTACCCTGATCTTGACTGGTGGGATTTATATTAAGGGAAAAATCCTCTTAAGTGGAAAAAAATCCGTTTCCATAGCAACGAGAGAATTAATAGATGAAGCATTTAATCCTCTGACTCTAACTGCTAGGATTACTCTCAGCTAGGATTTATCTCAGGATTTCTCAGGTAGGATTTATCTCAGGATTTCTCTCAGCTAGGATTTCTCAGGATTTCTCAGCTAGGATTTATCTCAGGATTTCTCAGCTAGGATTTATCTCAGGATTTCTCAGCTAGGATTTATCACAGGATTTCTCAGGTAGGATTTCTCTAAGCTAGGATTTATCTTAGGATTTCTCTCAGCTAGGATTCGTCTGAGCTAGGATTCCTCTCAGCTAGGATTTTTCTCTGCTAGGATTTTTCTCTGCTAGGATTTCTCTAAGCTAGGATTTCTCGGGATTTCTCTCAGCCAGGATTTCTGTAAGCTAGGATTTTTCTCAGCCAGGATTTCTCTCAGCATGGATTTATCTCAGGATTTCTCTCAGCTAGGATTTTTCTCTGCAAGGATTTCTCTCTGCTAGGATTATTCTCAGGATTTCTCTAAGCTAGGATTTATCTCAGGAGCTAGGATTTATGCCAGGATTTCTCTTAGCTAGGATTTCTCTCAGCCAGGACTTCTCTTAGCTTGGATTTATCTCAGGATTTCTCTAAGCTAGGATTTCTCTCTGCTAGGATTTCTCTCAGGATTTCTCTAAGCTTGGATTTATCTCAGGATTTCTCTAAGCTAGGATTTCTCAGGATTTCTCTTAGCTAGGATTTCTCTCTGCTAGGATTTCTCAGGATTTCTCAGCTAGGATTTCTCTCTGCTAGGATTTCTCTAAGGTAGGATGTCTCAGGATTTCTCTAAGCTAGGATTTATCTCAGGATTTCTCTAAGCTAGGATTTCTCAGGATTTTTCTCTGCTAGGATTTCACTCAGCTAGACCGAATCATCAGGTGTTAGAATGAGTACAGTGCCAGAGTTTACCTATAGCAGTGAGGAAAGTTTGCTCGACTCTCTCTCTCTCTCTCTCTCTCTCTCTCTCTCTCAAGTAGCTTAACCCCATTTAACTTTAGAAATCGTCTGTGTCTGTTTATCTATATGGATGTATGTATCTATCAGTCAGTCTGTCTGTCCGTCCATCCATCTATCTATCTATCTGCCTATTTATCTGTGTCTGTCTATCTATATATTTATGTATTTTACCTGTTCGTCAACCAACCCAAGCTATCGTTTTCACATCATCATCATCAGCAGCACATCTGCAACTCTGAATCGATCGTCTTTCCTTTATTATTTTGAGTTTGTGCAACTTCCCATACTTTTGCAGTTAAAAAAAAATAATTAAATATATATAATTGACCAGCGTGTCATGTAACTCACTAATAATTTAAGGATGAATTATCAGAACCATTTTTTATAAGTATTTAATAGACAAAGAAATGGCAATGAAATGGCGGGAGACAGGGCGACATGGAGGCGATTTGTTTGTGGCCACCCCTCACGGGATTAAGGTGTCTGATCAGTTAAGAAGACTTGTTGTTCATTCTCGTATTTTTTATTCTTCGACTTTAAGAAAAACTCCGACTGCGTAAGATGGGTAGGAATGTTACTTATTTTCATGCCAGGAAGAAGGAACCTAAGGCCAGGAACCCGCAAGATCGTTCCAAGAAAAAAAATAACAGAGAGCCAAGTTCAAGATCCACATACATTCTGTCTGTCTATCTATCTGTTTGCAGACGCCTTAATCTCATACGGGGTGGCCACAAACAAATCGCCTCCACGTCGCCCTGTCCCCCGCCATTTCACTGCCCTGCTCCCACTCACACACCCCTCCCTCATATACCTCTCCACTCCATCCCTCCATCTCATCCTTGGCCTCCCCCACCACCTCACTCACATACACTCTCCTCGTCAGTCTCTCACCTTCATCCCATATAAATCCTTTGTCTAGTTGAATATATTGCAGTTTCAGACGATTTTATTCAGCTCAATAACGCCCTAGTAATAAAGAGGTTATCTAATATACTATAGCACTAGCCGTGAGTGTGTGTGTGTGTGTGTGTGTGTGTGTGTGTGTGTGTGTGTGTGTGTGTGCTTCCTGAAATTTGAGTAACAGCATCAGCCACATATTTTTCATTGTGTGTGTGTGTGTGTGTGTGTGTGTGTGTGTGTGTGTGTGTGTGTGTGTGTGTGTGTGTGTGTGTGCGTGCGCGCGCGCTTCTTAAAACTTCACCATCAGCATCAGTCATATTTTCCATGATAAATTAGTTATTAATAAGATGTGAGTATTTTCCATCAGATCCCTTCCAAATAATTTTCATGCATCTTTTTCGGGTCAGAGTTTATCACCTCCACCATCTTATCTCTTATCAGCATTACTATTATCATCCTGCTACCTTCACCTTATCACACCACACCTAACACCCTCACCACACTATCACCACAACACGTATCGTATCATTGCCTTCATCACCATACCACCGACGTAGTGTTATAAGTACAGCACCCTTTTTCACCTTCATCACATCACTACCACGCCAATCACCACAACACCACTCCACAGCCATCACCACCACCACTATCATCACCACACACTCTCTCTCTCTCTGGCTCTCTCTTCCGTCGTCATCACCTCATCACCAGACTCGACCCACCATCTCACCACACCACACCACACCACACCACACCACCACACCACACCACACCACACCACACCACACCACACCACACCACACCACACCACACCACACCACACCACCACACCACACCACACCACACCACCACACCACACCACCACACCACACCACACCACACCACACCACCACACCACACCACACCACACCACACCACACCACACCACACCACCACACCACACCACACCACACCACACCACACCACACCACACCGCCATTTTGAACTCGACGGCCTAAAAGCGTTTTATTGTCCCGTTATTACCACCATGTTTACCTTTCTCTCTCTCTCTCTCTCTCTCTCTCTCTCTCTCTCTCTCTCTCTCTCTCTCTCGTTGGCGGAGAAGAAAGGAGGATAAGAAATGAAAAGAGATGGTGAAAGAAATGGTGAATTAGAAGCAGAGAAGACAGAAAAATTAGTCAAAAGAGAGAGAGAGAGAGAGAGGTGCAGGTTAATAGAAAGCAAGGAATGTTAGAGATAGAAGTGAGAGAAACTGAGGGAGAGAGGGAGAGAGAAGAAAAGCCGGATGAAAAAGGAGAGAGAAGAGAGAGAAAAGTGAGTGGAGGAAAGGATGGGGAGGTAAAAGAGGAGAGGGAGGGAAGGGAGGTTTGGTAATGGTAGGAAGGAAGGGAGGAGAATAGGGAGACGATCTAGGAGGAGGAGGAAAGGAAAGGGAAGGAGAGAAGAGAGAAAGGGAGAGTAGACGGAGTTGTGAAGGAAGGAAGGACAACAGGAGGAGGAAGAAGATGAAAGAATGAGGAAGTATTGAAGCAGAGAGAGAGAGAGAGAGAGAAGGATCAAAGAAGGAAGGAGGGAGGGGGAAGGGTGAAGGAGGGAGGGAAGGAGGGAGGAAGAAAGAAATGAGTCAGGGACGGAAGGGGAGAGGAAGGGAGGGAGAGAGAAGGAAGAGGTAGTGGGGGGAAGGAGAGAATGAAGAGAGGCAGGGAGAGAAGTAAGGGATGAGGAAGTGAGAAAAACAGAGCGAGGGAGGGAGAGAGGGATAAGCGAGGGAGATAGGGAGGAAGACAGGCAGGCCACAGCACCCTCAGTGACTGGAGTAGTGAGGCGAACACCGTGGTAATTGAAGGGACGATGCTGACTGATCTCTCCCGTATCTGCCCTCCCTCCCTATCTCCCTTTCTTCCTCCCTCTCTCTCCTTCTCTCCCTCCCTATCTCCATTTCTTCCTCCCTCTCTCTCCTTCTCTCCCTCCCTCTCTCTCTGTGGTTTCACCCCCTCTGATAATTAGAGTCAAAATTCCCCGCTTTCCCTCCCTAGTCCTCTCTCCTTCTCTCCCTCTCCCTCCTTTCCTGTTTTTCTTCTCTCCCTCCCTCACCCACTGTCCCCTTCACTCCCACTTCCTTCCTCTCCATCTCCCCTCCCTCTCTCCGTCATCCTCTCCCTCCCAGTGTCTTCTCTCCTCCCTCCCTTTGTTTTCATCCTCCTCCCTTCCTCCCCTCTCCCCCTTCCCCTCCCTCTCTCTCTTCATCATATCCTTTTTCTCCCTCGTCCCCCCTTCCTACTGTCTCTTTCTCTCTCCCTTTCCCGTCTAATGTCTCCCTTCGTATTATTCCATTCCCCCCCTCTCTCTCTCTCTCTCTCACACACACACACACACACACACACACACACACACACACACACACACACACACACACACACACACACACAAACCCCCCACCCTTCTCCCTTTCCTCTCACCCTAATCACCTCTTCCCTTTAACATTCACTTTACACTCCCTCTGCGACCTTCCTGCCCTCCCTTTCCCCCCTTTTTTCCCTCTCCCTTTCCTCTTTCCTCCCCTCTTTATCTCTACTCCGTTAACCCCTTTTCTCTTAACTCCTCTTCCTTATCATACTTTTATCTCAGACGTCATTATCTTCTTTATCCATAATAATTATAATATTCGTGAATTTTTTATCCCTACCTCTGTATTTTATCTACAGGAGTATCTCTAGACGCGGCCCTGTTGGTTTGTCTCTTACTAATGTTTTTCGGACGCGAGGTGATTCACTTCCGTAGACTTTTGCGACTTTTGCGAACCTTACCACACCATATTATACCATACCACACCACACAAACTCACCTTCCCACACAACACCACACAAACTCATCCTCCCATACCATACCATACCATACCATACCATACCACACCACACAAACTCACCCACCCACACCACACCACACCAACTCACCTTCCCACACCACACCACACCAAAGACATTAACCGTAGCGTACTGAAGATCTTGTGTGCTTTACTTTCCTACTTGTGTCCTTGTCTTCCTATTTCTTTATATTTACTTCTTTATCAATTACCGATCTTTCCTTCTCTTTTGTTTTCATTTTTCTTCGTCTTTATTTTTGGTGATTCGTGTCTATTTCTCCTCTCTCTCTCTCTCTCTCTCTCTCTTACACACACACACACACACACACACCACATTTCTGTATCATCTTCTCCATCTTTTTCTTCCCTTCCTCTCATCATTTATCCTGCCTCTCATCTTTTTGTTTACATTCTTCTTTCTTCACCCTGTCTTCCTGTTACCCTTTCTCTGTTCGTAATTCCTCTTCCTTTTTTTCTTCCTCTGCCTTCTTATTCACCCTCCTCGCCTAACATCTCTCTCTCTTTGCTTTTCTTCCTTCCCTCCTCTCTCCTCTCACCTTCTTCCTCCCTCCTTACCTACCTCCTCTTCTCCTCCTCCTCACCTCCTTCGTTCTTCCGTACTTATTCACCATTTTTTTGTCTTTCTCTTTCGTACTTTACTCCTTTCTTCTCCTACTTGCTTTTCTGTTTCTCTATCTCTCGTTGCTTGCCCAACGCTCATGGTTCATCTCAGTGAAATTCAATTAATCTCCTTTCTGACTCATCTCCCTCTCTCCCTCCCTTGCTCTCTCCCTCCCTCCCTCCGTCCTTTGTTCCCTCCCTCCCTTGCTCCCTCCCTCCCTTCCTTGCTCTCTCCCTCCCTTCCTCACATCTCCTCATTTCTCTCTCTCTTCCTTTCTCACCCTCCCCTCACTTCCGTCTGTCCTCCTCTCTCTCTCTCTCTCTCTTCCATAGCCGTTTTCCTATACTGCATGATAGTTATTGTCACTCTATTCCATCTACATCGGTGAGTGATACTGGTGGGTGGAGAGAGCAAGGACGAGGGGAATATTCTTGGTTTACTATCCTTGTCTTATTAACGGAACGGATATCACAGTCAAGGCCTTCTGTAAAGCAAATGGTCTGGAAATTAGTAGTAAGAGTTTACGTCTGTTGCCTGCCATTGCACTCCGTTCCTACATCTTCCTCTTTTACGTTCATTGTGTTCTGTTTGTTCTGCCTGCCTTCCTTTCTTGAGCCCCACCTCTCCCTTCCATACACTACCCTCCTTCTTTCATCTTCACTTTTTGTTTTTCCTCTTCTCCCTCATTCTCCTTTTCGCTCACCCTCTCCCCTTCTCTCCGTTCCCCTCATGCGTCTGTCGGTCACTCCTTCGCTGTTCCTGTCCACTCCCTTTTTTTCTCTCTCTTTCACCCTCCCTCCTCTCTCACTTCTTCCCTCTCTGCTTCACTGTGCCACATGTTCCCTCCCTCATTCCCCTTTCTCTCCACCCTTTCCCTCCTTCCCCTCTCTCCCTCTTTCTCCCACCCTTTACCTGCTGCTCCCTCGACATTCACCTTTTTCTCCCATCCTCTCCCTGTCGGTCCGTCTCCCCTTCCTTCCCGACATTCTTCTCTTTCTCTACACCCTTTTCCTTCCTTCCTCTCCCACTTTCTCCCTCTCCTTCCCTGTTGTTCCCTCCCCCTCTCCCCCATCCTCTCCTTTTTCCTGTCTCCCTCTTTCTCCTACTCTTTCTCTACTGTTCCTTCTTCCTTCCCTCCCCAGCATTCTCCCTCTTTCCCCCAACCTCTCCCTTTTCCTCCCTTTCCCTGGTTCTCACCTCTCTCCCTCTTTCTTCTCTTTCTCTCACTATTTCCCTGTCGTTCCCTTTCTCCCCTCTCCCCGGCATTCTCCCTCTCCCCCATCCTCCCCCTCTTTCTCCTACCCTCTCCCTGTTTTTCCCTCTCTTCTCCCTCCCCAGCATTCTCCCTTTCCCTCATCCTCTCCCTTTTTCTCGCACCTTTTCCATGTCGTTCCCTTTCGCCTCCCTCCCCAACATTCTCCCTCTCTCCCTCATCGTCTCCCTTTTCCTTCCTCTCCCTTGTTCTCCCCCCTATCCCTCTTTCTCCCACCTTTTCGCTGTTCTTCCCTCTCGCCTCCCTCCCCAATATTCTCCCTCTTTTCCCCATCCTCTCCCTTTTTCTCCTTCCAGCCTACTCTCCCTGATGAACCAGCGCTTTTAGGCGGTTCCACCCTGCCTGCCAATGCACTTAAATCACCCTTCCTTTGTCTCATGGTCTTGGAAGTTATTTTTAAGTATAAGTAGACAGTTTAGAGGTGATTTATGTGAGTCAGATTTGTGTGGATTTTGGATTAGATTTATGTGGATTTTGGAAGGATTTAATGAATGGCTTTGCGTATGATGGCTGGATTAGGGGACAGTGACTGGCTTAGGAGGACAGTGACTGGTTTAGAGGGACAGTGACTGGTTTGAGGGGGACCGTGACTGGCTTAGGGGACAGTGACTGGCTTAGGGGGACAGTGACTGGCTTAGAGGGACAGTGACTGGCTTGAGGGGACAGTGACTGGCTTGAGGGGGACAGTGACTGGCTTGGGAGGACAGTGACTGGCTTAGGGGGACAGTGACTGGCTTAGGGGGACAGTGACTATCTTAGGGGGACAGTGACTGGCTTAGGGGGACAGTGACTGGCTTGAGGGGGACAGTGACTGGCTTGAGGGGGACAGTGACTGGCTTGGGAGGGGGACAGTGACTGGCTTGGTAGGGGGACAGTGACTGGCTTAGAGGGACAGTGACTGGCTTGAGGGGGACAGTGACTGGCTTGGGAGGGCAGTGACTGGCTTGGGAGGGCAGTACTGGCTTGAAGGGGACTGACTGGCTTGGGAGGACAGTGACTGGCTTGGGAGGGGGACAGTGACTGGCTTGGGGGGGGGTACTAACCACTTCACTCCAAGCACGTATATTGGATTCTGTTATTACTTCCACCGAACGATTTATTTATCTAAGAGGCGACTTGGAGGCGTTTTGTCTGCGGCAACCCTTTGCGGGATTAGGGCGTCGGGCTATAGATAGATGGATAGACAGTTTTGATCTTCAGAATTTCAACCTAACCTTTCTTAACCTCTTCACTACGAGAGGTCAGAAGTAGGTGGAATGGGGGGGTGTGATGGTGGGAGGAAGAATGTCTAAATGTTGTAGGTTCAGGGCTTGGTGTGGTGTGGAGAGAGAGAGAGAGAGAGAGAGACAGACAGACAGACAGACAGACAGACTGACAGACAGACAAACACAGACGGCGGAAAGGTAAACAGACACAGAGACCGACAGATAGAGAGAGAGAGAGAGAGAGAGAGAGAGACAGACAGACAGACAGACGGCAGACAGGGAGACAGACAGACAGACAAACAGACACAGACGGCGGACAGAAAGATAGACAGACACAGAAACAGACACAGACAGACAAGAGACAGAAACAGGTAGACAGACAGACAGAAATAGACAGAAGAGAAAGCCACCCGTCTGTTCCTGGCCGACAGTGAGAGTACCAGGGCCACCCATGTACAGAGGAAATTGGACGGGTGGGAAGAGGAAGAGGAGGGCAGTGAGGGGTGGCGGAGAGGAGGACAGAGAGGAGGGAAGAAGATAATAGAGAGAAGATGAGAGAAGAGAAGGTGGGGGAGGGAGAGGAGGATGTTGAGGGAAGAAGAGAGGGAGGAAGGGGGGGAATGAAGGATAGAAGAGGACGGAGAAGGGGGAAGAAGATGATAGAGAGAAGAGGGGAAAGAAGAGAAGGTGGGGGGGAAGAGGAGGATGTTGAGGAAAGAAGAGAGGAGAAAGATTGAGAGGGAGGAAGGAGAGGATATGGAGGAAAGGAGAGATGGACAGAGAGGAGGGAAGAAGATGATAGAGAGAAGAGGGGAGAGAAGAGAAGAGCAGGAGGGGGGCAAGAGGAGAGTGTTGAGGAAAGAAGAGACGAGAAAGATAGAGAGGGAGGAAGGGGAGAATATGGAGGAAAGGAGAGAAGGACAGAGAGTAAGAAGATGATAGAGAGAAGAGGGGTGAGAAGAGAAGGGCAGGGGGGGGCAAGAGGAGGGTGTTGAGGAAAGAAGAGAGGAGAAAGATAGACAAGAGAGAAAGATAAAGAGGGAGGAACGGGAGAATGTGGAGGAGAGGGGAGAGGGGAAAAAACAACAGGGAGAGGGGGAGAGGAAGATGTAGAGGAGAGGTGAGAGGAGAGAATGATAGGGAGGGAGGATGTTGGGGAGAGGAGAGAAGGATAGAAAGGAGAAAGAAGAGGAGGAGGAAACAGAGAAGTGGAAAGAGGAGCAGAGAGGAGAGGAGAGGATGCTAGAGAAGTGGGAAGATGAAGATGCAGAGACAAGGAAAGAAGAAGGAAGAGGGAGGACAGGGAAACGGAGCATAAGAGAGAGGGAAGAGAAATGAGGAAAGGGGGAGAAAGGATGGCGATAAGGATAAGGGAGGAAGATGATACAGAGGATACGGAAGAGGAGGCGCAGGGGGAAGGAAGGAAGGAAGAGGAGGCATAGGAACAGTGGAGGGAAAGTGAGGTTACTATGGAAATTGAAGAGACAGAAGAGAAGAGAGGAGAAAAGACAGCATCAGGGGACAGAGGAGAAAGGGAGAGCAGAGTAACTTAGAATTTGTGGCGATATTCCTAACCCTTTTAAGCCCAAGAGGTAAGGAGGCTCCCTAACACCTCTTCCTTAGCGATTTATTTCCCAGACTACGCAGTAATATCCTCACTTTTGCTTCTTGTACCTTATGTCGATATAGATGGCTTGAATAACACGCAAGATTATAGTAACGGAGGAGCATCAGGAATAAATCGGTAAAGAAGAGGTGCTAACGCTACCTCCCTTGGAGTTGTTAGGTACAGTTTCCTATACGCCTTTCACTACAAGACTTCTCCATGCTGAATATAATCGTCAGAAAGCAGAAAGAATAAATAAACCAAAGAATATGTTAAGGGATAAGGGGGTGAACACTTAGATCCTGAAGATATGGACAGACTCACCATTAAAAACGAAAATTTTTGAAACATGTGTAAATCTAGACTTTAATTGACCTTTTTCATATCATTGACCTTTTCTATAATTTTGGATGAAGGCTAATTATATCTGTCAATTCTTTTTAGTCCGTAATTGGCCTTCGGAAAATAGGAATTTCTCTAAGATCTTCTCACCCTGTTTTGAAGGCCTGTTAGGTTAGACCAGAGGAAGGCTGAGGTAGGGGAAGAGAGGCTGTGAGAAAAGAGAGGAAAAGAGAGAGCTTGGAGTAGAGAGAGAGAGAGAGAGGAGAGGAAGGGCGAGAGGAGAGAGACAGAGATGTGAAATTCAGACCTAGCCCTTTGAGTGATGAAGAGAGAGAGAGAGAGAGAGAGAACGAAGTGGAAGAGGAGGGATAGAATGGAAATGGAGAGTACTGGATGGGAAACAAGAAGAGGGATAGAAAACAATAGGAAGAGAGAGGAGAAAAAGCAAGAGATAGAAAGGAAGAGGAAGAACAGATAGAGGAAGAAATAAGAAAAGAGAAAATAAAGATAGATACGGAAGGGAAGGCAAGAAAGAAGAAAGGAAAGACAAGAGAGAAGGAAGGGAAGGGAAGATCGAAGGAAGAGAAGAAAGGAGGAAGGGAAGAGAGAAGGAAGAGAAGACAAGAAAGAAGGAAGGGAAAAGAGGAAGAAGGGAATGCAATAAAAGAAGAAAGGAGAGGCAAGATAGAAGGAAGGGAGGACAGAAGGAAGAGACGACAAGAAAGAAGGAAGGGAAGAAAGAAGACAGATCAGGCAAGAGAGAATGAAGGAAAGGCAAGAGAGAAGGACGAGAAGACAAGAAGGAAGGGAAGAAAGATAAGGCAAGAGAGATTGAAGGAAGGGCAAGAGAGAAGGACGAGAAGACAAGAAGGAAGGGAAGAAAGATAGGGCAAGAGAGAATGAAGGAAAGGCAAGAGAGAAGGACTAGAAGAAAGAAGGAAGGGAAGAGAGAATGAAGGAAAGGCAAGGGAAAAAGACGAGAAGAAAGAAGGGAAGAGAGGAGGAGGAGAGGGCAAGAGATATGAGAGGGGGCTGAGACAAGGGTACGAAGTGACAGGGAGAAAAGTGAAAATACTGATGATGGCGGTATTTAATAGTGAGAAGCGCCGTACCAATTCATCCCGATGCCTTGAGCTTTTCATTTTATCCTCCCTTCCTTCATGCAATTTTGTTCATCTAGGGAGAGACTTGAACCTGAGGGACTGGGTTCAACTTCCATAAACCCCTCAAATAGGTCTCAAGGTGAATAATTTCGTCTGGAATGAGCAAGGATGAAATTGAGAAAGAGGTCACTGGAAAGGAGCTGACGTGGATCCTGGTGATGTCTCTTTTAGTATACCCTTTGATGCTTCCCGACGGTTATACTCAACTCAGGGAAAGCCTCTGGTACTGAAGGGATGAGCTAAAAATATCTGTAATCTGTTAGGTTCGAAGAGGCTACCCAGATCAGAAAATAATATCGTTCAGTCTAGGGCAGGTATGAAAGGCAAAAGGCTTCCCCGGATTGAATGGTATAAATGATGACAGCGAGTGGTGGTAATGCATGTGGTGCTGGTGGTGGTAGTGGTGGTGGCTGTGGTGGTGGTGGTGGTGGTTGGTAGCTGTGATGATGATGGTGGTGGTGGTGGTAACTATGATGATGGTGGTGGTGGTGGTAACTATGATGATGATGGTGGTGGTGGTGGTTGGAAGCTGTGATGATGACGGTGGTGGTGGTGGTGGTAGCTGTGATGATGACGGTGGTGGTGGTGGTAGCTGTGATGATAATGGTGGTCGTGGTAGTGACGGTTTAAGCTGTAGGGTGGTAGCTATGATAATGATGGTGGTGGTGGAGAAAGAGTGACTGCTACTCTTGACGATATAGATGATTGTACGGTAGAAGACTGAACGATACTTAAAATGACGACTGCATATGGTACGAGGAAACGGGGATGCTTTTCCGTGAGAGCGTTGATGAATTCCCCTCACAGTTACGAATGCTGAGGTGGTATGGATGGTGACCTAGGCTGACATGGTACCTAGAACGAGCCTACCAGGATAGAGTTTCATAAAAGACGTGAAAATAGCAGTACTGAATAAAAACGAGTGTTAGTGTTAGAGCAGGGAGGGGAAAAAAGTAATGCACTCGACTGTGCATTCTACATCTGCAGCAGCAACAACAACAGCAGCAGCAGCAAGTGAAAATCGTAAAAGCGTGTGTGTGTGTGTGTGTGTTTGGGGGAGGGTGTTCTGGGGAGAGTAATGGAGGACGTCATAGTACTGTATCCAAGAAACACACACACACACACACACACACACACACACACACACACACACACACACACACACACACACACACACACACACACACACACACACACACACACACACACACACACTATCCTTTCACCTCACCTGTAAGTGATTTACGAGGTACACCCAATTAAGATCGACAAGTTTTCTCCTTACGATCGCCATCAGTTTCTTTTATGCGTCCCGGAATCTAAGAAGCTCGTAGCCTCTTTAACCTCTCCAAACTGCCTACTTATTTGTAGTTTCTTCCTGGCACTACATTTCTGTACATCTGATGGAAACAAAATCCTTACCCCCTTAAAGATTTCAGTTAATGGCCAAGTGTAGTCAGATTGGACGTTAAATTTTCAGTCTGTTCACTTTTCCTTGGCCTAAAATTGTCCTCTCTCCATCTTGAGTGCTGAGTTACTAGAAGAGGGGCTGGAATGTGGTGCTAGTCATGAAGAAGTGCAGTGGGAAGGACGTAGAGCTGTAGCATTTGTCTTTCTCTGTCACGCAGCACCGGAAAATTAGGTGTAAAAGGACGAAAATGTGGGCCAAGTTAAAGTGCATGTTCTATAGTAAGGAAAGAGACTCACACTCTTATTTTCGGTGTTTGAGGAAGTCCCGTAACACCTGTTCTTAAGCGATTTATTTTGTTTACTACACCTTACTGTCCTCTTCTGTGTTACATAAGTCCTTCCAGTGTCACCATACTCTGCATACATAACATACAAAAGGGTACCAACCAGCCATTTCCAAAAATAAATCGCTAAGGAAGAGGTGTTACGGACCTTCTTTAACAGACGAGAAGGCGTCCTCAGCTTAGTATTTGAGTCATGAGTGACCCAGTTCCCTTAGATGAAAGCAGACCAGCAATAGACAGGAATTAGTTCATTTTAGGAGTGATGTTTTGAACTAGAGAGAGGTATCGTACAGTACCTTCTTCATTACAAAGGAATTCTTAGTTAATCGTCTACAGGTGGCATGAAGGAAGCTGAGCATGACCCCTGAAGCCTGAAGGAGCTTAGGTTTTTATCTCAGTGAGCTTAGTTTTGCTCCAGCTTTATCAGTACCTTCAAGTTACCTCTTGTACTTCCTGTTCTGGTCTCTTTTCGTCCTTCCCTCGCCACTCCTTACTTTCTTCCCTCATCCCTTCCATCTCCTTCACCACCTTCATCACCTGTTCCTTTATTTCCACTACAGTTTTGTTTTCCTCATATTTCTTGTTATCTTTACTATTTGCTCTTATTGTCTTTACTTTGTCTTGCCTTTTTTCCCCTTCACCTCTTCCTTTTCCTTCTGGTTCATGCTTACCTCTTATTTCTCCTTTTTACTTATGGCTTTCATTCTCTCTTTTCGACTTACTCTTCTTCTGTCTCTCCCTGTCTTTCAATCCTCCCTCTTTCACTCTTTCTCGTTCACATTTCCCTCTCTTTCCCCCTCATCTCCCTCACTCCTCCTCACTTTCCTCTCTCGTTCCTTTCACCTCCCTCTCTCTTCCCCTTCACCTCTCTTTTTCTCCCTTCCTTCATAGTTGCTCTCATTACTCCTTGCCCCTTTCCTTTTACCTCCCTTTCTCCTTCCTCTCACCTTCGTCTCTCTCTCTGTTCTTCCTCCCCTCCCCTTCCCTTAGGCTGTCTCCCCTCGTGACTTCCTCCCTTCCTCCCCCTCACTAATATTATGGTGTTCACTTTGTCACCCTCCCTCCCCCCCATCTCTCTCTCTCTCTCTCTCTCTCTCTCTCTCTCTCGTTTCATTCACCATTCTTCCTTCATTCCATCCTTATTCCTCCTTCATTTCCTCTCATCTCTCTTCCTCTTCCTCCATCTCTTCTATTCCTGATTTTCTGTCATCAATCTTGCCTTTTCTTCCTCTGTATAATTTTCTTCTTTCCTGGCTTCGGCCTTTTTTCATATTTTACCTGCTTCCTTCGTGTTCTCTCGTCTTTATCGTTCACCTTTTATCACTTACTTTCCTTCTGATGTATTCCTTCCTCATCAACTTTCTTCCTTTATTTCCTCTTCCTTCTTCCTCTTTCGTCTTTTCTTCCGTCTTTTTGGTCTGTCTTCCTGCTTCCTTTATCACTTCTATTCCTCATTTTCTTCACTTCTTCCTTTCATTTTCCTTACCTTCCATCCTTATGTCTTCCAGTCTCTCCTCCATTTCTTCCATATTCTTCCTCGTCCTTCTTCC
Organism: Coenobita brevimanus; assembly: GCF_032717465.1. Taxonomy (NCBI): domain Eukaryota; kingdom Metazoa; phylum Arthropoda; class Malacostraca; order Decapoda; family Coenobitidae; genus Coenobita; species Coenobita brevimanus. The sequence continues at coordinate 1,624,105 of NC_137008.1, read as the reverse complement.
TCATGTCTTCTCATCTCTTCCTGTTTATCTGTTCTTTGTCTTCCTCCCTCCCTACCCCTTTCCTCCTCCCTTATTTCTCCCTTTTTTCTGCCTCTCCCTTTCTTCCATCGCTCCCTGTCCCTCCCTCTCCTCTCCTCATTATTTCTTTCCTACTGCCTCTCTGTTATGTTATATCCTCTTCTGGTCTCCTGTCACACACACACACACACACACACACACACACACACACACACACACACACACACACTCTCTCTCTCTCTCTCTCTCTCTCTCTCTCAACATTCTCCTTCCTCAGTGTGTAACGCCTCCTTCTTCTCCCTCTTCACCTCTTATCCTCCACCATTTTTTCTCCTTGCTCTCCCTAACACCCCTCTTTCCTCCCTCATCTCCCCAGCACCCCTCTCTCCTCCCTTCTCTCCCCATACAAGGCTTAACGTATCGATTTCTCTCCCCTTCTCTCCTTTTCGATCCTCCCTTTACCTTTCCCTCTAATATTACATTTCGTGTCGGTCTCACCTCCCCCTTTAGACACCCTCCCTACCCACTTACCTGCCTACCTACCTACCTTCCAACCTCCCTACATACCTTCCTACCTCCCTCCCCCCCTTCCACCTACCTACCTGCCTGCCTACTCTCCCACCTACCTACCTACCTACCTGCGTACCTGCCTACCTACCTACCTACCTACCTGCCCACCCACCTACCTACCTACTTACCTACCTACCTACCTACCTACATAGCTACCTACTTACCTACCTACTATTTGCCTTCGTGCCACCCAGCCTGCCTTCCTACCTTCCTACCTACCTACATACATATATTCATACATACATTCATTCATACACACCTACCTACCTAGCCACTTACCTGCCTGCCTACCTACCTACCTACTTGCATACATTCCTACCTACCCTGCTTAACCCTTTCGCAGGTATTCGTGTATAAAGGGTACAATAGTCGCGACGCACGACTCTGAGGTCGTCATTATCGTACCCTGGCAACTTGCCATTCAAAACTGCCACCGATTTCGTATCATATTATGCACGAATCAAAACATTAAGCACGAATATATTATACACGAATGTTATTATACACAGACATTTTACACGAATCACATACGTCTCATATAATACATGAAATCAGACATATTTTTGAATGGTAATTGCCAGGGCACGATAATAACAACCTCAGAGTCGTGCGCCGCGTCTATAGTTATTATATGTAGCCTAACCTCAGACGATTTCCTTCAGTTGAGAGAAATCCTAGGAGTCAAGAAAGTAACAGCTGCTTAGAGTAACCTTTGAGCTGCGATTTGTGCACTGGGGATTTATTATTATTATTATTATTATTGTTGTTGTTATTGATGTTGGTGGTGGTGGTACGATGATGATGATTGGTGTTATTACTGGTACTATTATTATTATTATTATTATTATTATTATTATTATTATTATTATTATATATGGCAAACACAGAACGACTTTCTTCGCCACAGAAACGCACCTCTACCTTCTCCCATCCCAGTCCTTCTCTACTGCTTATAACATTCCTTCTCCACTTTTTGCCATCGTTCCTTCTTCCTTATTCCGTCTATTCTTGTCTGTCATTCTTTCCACCTACTTTCCCTGCTGTTCCATACCTCCTTCCCTCCTATCCTCTCCTCTCCTCTCATTCTCTTCCTTCTTCATCATATTCTCTCTTCCTTTCCCTCCCCCTCCCCTCTTCCGCCCTCTCCAGTTCCCTTTGCATCCTCATCTTCCTCTTCTCTCTCCCTTTCCTTCCGTATTCTCTTTTCCCTTCTCCTTCCATTCCCTCCCCTTCCTATCCCTTTTTTCAGTTCCCTCTCATTCATCCCTACTTCATTTACTCCCCCATCTCCCTCCCCCTCTCCCTCCCTCTCTTCTCTCCCTCTTGTACCTTCTTCATATCCTCTTCCTCATCTTCCATCGCATTCTTTCCTCTCTCCCCCTTCCCCTCTTCTTCCTCCTCCTTCATTTCTCATCGCCTTACCTTTGCTCTTCCTACCTTCTTTCCTCCCCTCCCCTCCCCTCCCCTCCTTCTCCTTTCTTTATTTTCCCATTCTTTCTCACTCTCCCTCCCCTCCCCTTTCCTCTCCCATCGTTTCTCCCTCCCCTCCCCTCGCCTCTCCCTTTCCCTCTCCCCCTTCCCTCTCCCTCCCCTCCCCTCTCCCTCCCCTCCCCTCCCCTCCCCTCCTTCCCTCCCCTCCCTCCCTCTCCCTCCTCCCTCCCTCCCCTCCCCTCTCCCTCCCCTCCCCTCCCACTTCCCTCTCCCCTCCCCTCCTTCCCTCCCCCAAATCTCCTTGTTCTGGGTCCAGCCTTGAGCCCTCCCATGTTGGTCCTTGGAAAAGTTTTACCATCACTCACGCTCGAGAGAGAGAGAGAGAGAGAGAGAGAGAGAGAGAGAGAGATGGCTATACGTAGACGAAGAGAGAGAGAGAGAGAGAGAGGGGGGGGGGAGATATGAAAAGAAAAAGAGAGAGGGGGGAGAAGGCTAATGGAGAGAGAGAGAGAGAGAGAGAGAGAGAAAGATAGAGAGGGAGAGAGAGAGAAAGATAGAGAGGGAGAGAGAGAGAGATGGCTATACGTAGACGAAGATAGAGAGAGAGAGAGAGAGAGAGAGAGAGAGAGAGAGGGGGAGATATGAAAAGAAAAAGAGAGAGGGGGGAGAAGGCTAATGTAGAGAGAGAGAGGGGGGTGGGAGAGAGGTGGTGGTACAAGTGGTTTGATAAAAGTGGGTTTAATTGCTAATTGGGTAGTGCCAGAACCATTAGTGCCCGCTATGGCTTACTTTAGACGTAGTGGAGTGGGTGGAGTAGTAAATGGAGTGGGGTGGAGTAGTAGATCAGTGGATTGGGGTGGAGTAGTAGATGTAATGGAGTGGGGTGGAGTAGTGGAGTGGGTGGAGTGGGGTGGAGTTCCCGCGCACCCCCACATGCAGAATCCCACCCACTCGGAGTACATCGTGTTCTGTTCCTTACTCCGTGTTCTGTTCTTGTGTTCTGTTCCTTCTGTCATCCGCTACGTCATGTTCTGTCTCTTCCTCTGTGTTCTTCTGTCTCTTACTCTGTGTTCTGTCTCAAAAGTCTGTGTTATTTTACATCGTGTTCTGTTCTCCGGGTGTTATATGGATCGTGTTCAGTCTTGCAGCTCTTGTGTCTCATCTGGCGTGTTCTGTTCTTTGTATGTTTTGTCCTGTACCTCGTGTTCTGTTCTGTCTGTGTTATTAATGTGTTCTGTCACTCGTGTTCTGTGTTCTGTTCCATACGTTGTGTTCTGCTGTTGTGTTTTGTCACCTACATCCTCATTTGTTCTGTGTTCTGCCACCTACTTCCTCTTTTGTTCTGTGTTCTGTCACCTACTTCCTCTTTTGTTCTGTGTTCTGTCACCTACTTCCTCATTTGTTCTGTGTTCTGTCACCTACTTCCTCATTTGTTCTGTGTTCTGTCACCTGCTTCCTCAATTTCTCTGTTCTGCCACCTCCTCATTTGTTCTGTGTTCTGTCCCTTACGTCGTGTTCTTACTATGTACTATCCCAGTATGTCCTGTTCTCCATTCAAACTCTTAGGGCCTCCGAGGTATTGTTGCATCCTTGGCACACATTCCTGAGACGCATTGCAAGTCTTTATCGCACCCCCCCTCTGCAATGGTGCCGTTCTCATGCAACCGGCACGCCCTAATAAGATGCAGATGATTGGCTTCTGGGAGTCCCATATGAGGAGTTGGTCTTGCGTGCAGTGGGATAGGGGGGCACTGGGAGGATTGTGGTGGTGGTGGTGGTGGTGGTGGTGCGTAGGCGTAGAGAGAATGGGTAAGGGAAGAGAAGGTTAGGGTCAGAACGGTGAAGGAAAGGGACAAGTAAGGCAGGAATAGGGTAGGATTTCGTGCGGTAGGATAGGCATCGCTACGAAGAGTGTGGTGTGGTGTTGGTGGTGGTGGTGTTTCGTAGGAGTAGAGAGAGAATGGGTAAGGGAAGAGGAGGTTAGGGTCAGAGTGATAGATGAATGATAGAGTAAGGCAGGAATAGGGTAGGATTTCGTGTGCGGTAGGATAATCATCGCTACTATGAGTGTGGTGGTGATGGTTCGTAGGAGTAGAGAGAGAGATGTGGTAAGGGAGGGATAAGGTAGAAGGGTAGGGTTAGGGTAGAAATAGTAGGAGAGAGGTAAGATAGAAGGATAGGACCAGAGGAGAAGAGTAAGAATTAGGATGCAAGGAATAGGGAAGTAGTTAGGTGGGAGGAAGGTTGGATCAGGAGTATAAGTAAGGCAGGATCAGGGTAGAAAGAATACGGGAGAAGTTAGGTAGGAGGAACGTAGGATTAAGGTAGGATTAAGGTAAGACGCGGTAGGATTAGGGAGAAGAAGTAGGGTGAGATTGAGAGAGAAAGAGTGTGATGGGAGGGGCAAGGAAGAAAGAATAGGATGTAAGGAGTAACGTAAGACTAGGAGAGAAAGGAGAGGGAAAGGGGAGGGAGGTAAGGAGAGAGAGAGAGAGAGAGAGAGAGAGAGAGAGAGAGAGATTGGGATGAGTGCAGGCCAGAGGTGGAGAGGCAAAGCATTAATACAGCCTGTAATTATGTGGTTTCTTTCTTTCTTTGGGTTGGGTGTGGCGTGGGCAGCAAAGTGAGAAACAAAGAGAGGGAGATGTGGCTTCCGTCAGCGTTTGGCCAGGCTGACCGAAGACCTGGGCTGACAGGTGTACGGGGAAGGGTGTTATATCAAGTGTATCAAATGTTCCTTAAGCCTGACAGGAAGATGGGGAGAAGCGAGGGTACCTAGGTGTGCCCTGTCAGTGTTTGAATGGACTGACGGGAGAAACTGAGCTGACCATGCACGGAGGAGGGTTTATATAAATGTTTGCAGTGGCTGACAGAAGGGCGAGAGTTTTGTAGTCAGTGGTGTCAGCGTTTAGATGGACTTAGGAGAAGAGCTTAGCCGACAAGGGGCTACGTTTATATTTTCCCGGTTTAAGATGGTATAAAATTACTAGATTATACTCCTGTCCTCCCCTGCGCAGCCGCCAAACACCTTACAGCCAGACTACAGTGAGCCGTGTGGTGAAAATAAGCGACAGACAAGCGGGCTTTTGGTAATAGTTAACAGTACCGAGCCTTACAGTGCCGAGATTCTTCATAAAATTAGTGCAGTGGTTGTGAGAAGGGTAATGTATCAGTGTGGATGCCAGTTTGGCGCTGTGGTGTGAAATATAGTGACACTTGAGAGTTTGTATCAATATTTTACCGATGTTCTTACAGATTTATGTGTTGCTTTTGGCGATTTATTAGATTTATGTGTACCAGGCGACATTCTAGTGACTCTTGATGGCGGTATGTGTGTTAAGCGACATTCTAGCGACTTCTAATGGAGCTGTATTAAGTAGCAATCTAGCGAGTTGGATCTCACGTCCTTATATATCAGTGTTTGTTACAGGGAAGGTAGGAAAAGCGAGAGTATGGGTGTCAGCGTTTGGACAGGCTGACGGGAAGATCTGAGCTGACTACGGAGGGTGTTAAGTCAGTGTGTAAGGTGGCTGACACGAAGGGCGAGGCGATGGGGTACTCAAGAGGCCCTGTGTCAGCATTTAGGCCCCCCGACACGAACACAGGCTTAGGGGACGAGTGCACAGGGGAGCGGCGTGTCAGCTTGCGTGGAGGAGAAGCTGATACGATAAGGAGTGGGGAGGGGAGAGAAGGAAAGGGGAGGGAAGCGTGAGATGCCTAAGGGGTGATGAAAAAAAGGGAGGGGTGATGTAAAGTGGGTGGGGCGATTCGAAGTGCCTGGGTTCGTATGAAGAGGGGAGGGATGGGGTGATGGGTGAACTGCGTGGGGTGATGGTATGTGGGGAGGGACGAGGTGAAGTGGGTGGGGTGGTGCAAACTGCGGGGGATCGGGGTGATTTGGGGAGGGGCGGAGTGGTGCCAAGTGGGTCGGGAAGGGGAGTGGGGTGAAGTGGGGGGAGGGGAGAGGCAGGGCTTGTGGCGGGGAGAGAGTGGGATGAGAGGGAGTCTGGGCGCTGTGAATACTGATCACACGAGGCTGGGAAAAAGATGAAGACCACCATAAAACCACAATATTCCATAAATTTAACGGCGAGGTGATTGAGAGAATCGAGAATGAGGCGAGCGAGGAAGAGAGAGGAGGAGAACTAGGATGAGGAGGAAGAAAAGGGGAAGCATCGGCGTCGAGGAAGATCTATTGGGATTGAGAGAGATCGAGAAAAGGAAGAGAATGGGCGAGGGAGAGAGATGCATGGCGTGGAGGGAAGAAGAATTTTATGAAAGCGCTCGAAGAAGGAGTGGTGAAAATTCTGAAATAAGGAGTGCAGCCCCGCAGAATAAAATGGATGGCACAGAGAGAGAGAGAGAGAGAGAGAGAGAGAGAGAGAGAGAGAGAGAGAGAGAGAGAGAGAGAATATGCTTCGAAAGACGGATCGGATAGGCAAGGGACAAGCTGACTGACTGCAGCAAGAAAACGAAGAGAGGGGAAAGAAGGAAGAGGGGAAACGTGATTCAGAGAAGAACGAAGATGGGAAGGAGGGAGGAAAGCGAGAAGAAGCAGAGGAAGGGGAGAAGGAGAAGAGGAAGGGGAGAAGGAGAAGAATTAGGAGAGGAAGGAGGTGAAGTGAGATAACGATGAAGGGAAGAGGAGAGGAGAACAGAGGGATGTGGAGCAGTGTGGAAGGAAAAAAATCTGTGCCAAGGGAGGAAGGGAGGGAGCAGAGAGAGAGAGAGAGAGAGAGAGAGAGAGAGAGAGGATTGGGAGAAGCAATAATAAAGACCTTGAAGAGAAAGGCCAGTGATGAAGGAGTGGGAATGGGGAAGGAGGAGGGAGGAGGAAGGAGGAGAGAAGAGGAAGGAGGAGAGAAGAGGAGGGTGGAGGAAGGAGGAGAGAAGAGGAGGGTGGAGGAAGGAGGAGAGAAGAGGAGGGTGGAGGAAGGAGGAGAGAAGAGAAGAGGAATGAGGAGGAAGTAGCAGTTAAGACGTAGGAATGAAAGTAGACATGAAGGAGGAGGAATGAAAACAGGAATGAAGGAGGAGGAATGAATGGGTAGAAATGAAGGAGCAGGAATGAAAAGGAGTTGGGAGGGAGGAGGAAACAGGAGGAGGAGGAATGAGGAAGAGGAGGGAGGAGGAATGAGGGGGAGTAGGAAGGGAGGAGGAATGAGAAGTAGAGAGGGAGGAGGAATGAGGGGGAGTAGGGAGGGAGGAGGAATGAGAAGTAGGGAGGAAGAAGGAGTAGGGAGAGAGGAGGAATGAAGAGGAGTAGGGAGGGAGGAGGAATGAGGAGTTGGGAGGGAGGAGGAATGAGTAGGGAGGGAGGAGGAAAGAGGAGCAGGAATATTGCCGATGGAACTTGTGAGATATGAAAGGCGAGAGGGATCACAATTGGGAGAACAAGGAGGCGATGCTAATGAAGAGAGAGAGACAGACAGACAGACAGACAGACAGACAGATAGAGACAGAGACAGAGACAGAGAGAGAGGGTGAGGGAGAATGTGAATGAGTGAGTGTTAGTGAATGACAGTGTGAATGAGTGAGTGAGTGCGTCAATAAGAGAGAGAGAGAGAGAGAGAGAGGAGGGGGCACTGAGTTATTCCCGATAGCAGGACCCAGCGTCTTAGAAGGCTTAGAAACTTTAAAGGTGTTTGATTCACTGACATTAGTATGCTGGACGCTGCTGTGTGTGAGAGAGAGAGAGAGAGAGAGAGAGGGAGAGAGAGAGAGAGAGAGAGAGAGTTAAATGGAACAGAGCTGTGTGAGAAAAATTGTGGATGATAAGAGACAGATAGAGCATAAATGATGAGAGAGAGAGAGAGAGAGAGAGAGAGATTTTAGATGAATTGTACGAATGAAGGAAAATAAAAAAAAAATAAGAGGAATAGATAATGTAAAAATAGATAAAAGAGAGAAGAAGAGGGACAGTGTTAAAAAATCGGGTTCAAAGAGAGAGAGAGAGAGAGAGAGAGAGAGAAAGAGAGAGAGAGTAATGATAAAGATTGCGTGGAATAAGGAAATATCAAAGAAAAATGGACTGAGCCTGAGAGAGAGAGAGAGAGAGAGAGAGAAGGGAGGAAAGAGGGAAGAAGGAAGATGAAGCATGGAATTGGAAGGAAGATCAAGGAAGGAGGAAGAAGGAAGAGTGGAAAAGAAAGATTAGGCAGAATACTGAAGGAAGATAGGAGGAGGGATGGAGGGAGGATAGAGATGGAAAAGGAAGGAAGGTAGGGGGATGAGAGGGAAGGAGGACTGTGGAAGGAGAGGGAGGGAAAAGAGTAGGAGGAAGGAAGAGGGTAGAGGGAGAAAGAGAAGGTGGGAAGAGGAAAGCTGGAAAGGGGAAGGAAGAACGACTAGAGGAAAAAGGTAAGATGGAAAGGGAAAAGGAGGAGGATGGGAGGGAAAAACGGAAGATGGAGGAGGGAAGGAGGAAAAAGTGTATGAGAAATTAGACAAAGTAGGAGAGTTGGAAAGGTTTTAGAGAAAGGCGGGAGGGAATAGGGAAGATGGAGGAGGGAGGGAAGAACAAGGACTGGAGAGAAAGGGGAGGGAGGGGGGAACAAAAGGTTGGAAGGGAAATGGAAGATGGTCGAGGAGTCAGGAAAGAGGAAGGAACAGAGTTGGGAGAAAAAGGGATGATGGAGGAGGAATGGAGGGAAGAGGGGAGGGGGAAGAGGGAGAGATGGATGAACAAGGGGTTGGAGGGGAGGTGGAAGAGGAAGGGAAGAGGGAAGAGGAGATTGAGGTTGGAAGGAAAATGGAAGAGGGAGGAAGGAACAAGAGCTGGGAGAAAAAGGGATGATGGAGGAGGAATGGGGGGGAGAGGGGAGGGGGAGGGAAAAGGGAGAGAGGGAGGAACAAGGGGTAGGAGGGGAGGTGGAAGAGGGAGGGAAGAGGGAAGAGGTGATTGAGCAGTCCTCTTAATCCTCGTCTGGAAAGTTGTTGATGAAGCCAAGTTTCTCGTCGATAAAAATATATTGGCTTCCATTAAGTTGCGACTGACGGAGTGGGAAGCCTTAGTTGGGGGAGTGATGGTGTACCCTATCCTGACGACTGTGTGTGTGTGTGTGTGTACAAAGTACAAAGTACAAAAGAGTACAAAGGAAACCAAACAGCAACAGACCTTATGGTCCTTTCGAGACTATTTGTTACAGAGTAGACTATGACTACAAGATCTAACTCTACATGCTGAAGGAAAAGGATAGTAAAACAAGAAGGCTCCCCCCGCCTCCAAACCCTCCAGTTAAAACTGGCAAGAAAAAGTGAGAAGAACCACCATGCAGCATGGAAAAACTGACATGGAAATTTCATAGGAAAGGCTGAAAAGGAAAAGCTACATTCTATACTACATTATCTGTCAGCTACCAGTATGGATAATCTGAAAGAGAAAGTAGCAAAGTACAATGAATAATTGAATAAATACTGTAAATAACTAATGCATGTCGCTATGTACGGGTACGTTAAGTTTACGAGGCGTCTGCGGACACAGTGTGGAAATTGCACAGTGCACAGTGAGGATATTCAGGGGTGGTGTGGCAGCCTTGCCTGGCGCTATTAAGGTAGGCAGCTGTCAATCAGGCCCCAGCTCCATTCATTCCACTGAGACTAGGAACTTTCCCATGCGGGACAAGCAAACAAGTCACCTCCTGAAGCAGTAACCCCTGGTACATTAAAAAAATCCCGATGGTGGCCACGTAACTAACAGGGACCCTCAGTGATCCACAGCCTATCACAGGTCGAGAGTATGAGTAGTGACCGTTAACTCAGGGCTATCTGTGCATATCCTAGTCTGTGCATATACTATATTTACATTTAATAAATTGATCCAGGCTCTAAAAAACTAAAATAGAATAGAAAATTATACATACACAAGTGTTTTATTCAGGAGTACACATATTGAGCTGGGGGTTGGATGCCAAATACTTATCAAGGCGACCCTTAAAGGTTTGTACTGTATTACAGTTTATTACGTTGTTACAAGTGGAGTGTGTGAGGATAGGGCTTCTCCCCATTTTGGAACTGGTAAATTAAAGTCACCAAATATTACAGTGCTTTGCATACAAGATAGTTCAGCAATTTGATTGTAGATTTCATTATCAATGTTGAGTAGCTGACCAGGTGGACGATAAATTAACCCAAGAGTGATTTTATGACAAGATTCATTTCTAAGCTGAATATAAATAGTGTCGATGTTTTTAATACATGGCTTGGTAATTTCAACTGGATGAAATCCTGATTTAACATACAACAACACGCCGCCCCCTGCTCGATTCTTCCTTTCACTACTGAAAATGTGATAGCCTGGTAAATTAAATTCTGGTAGAAAATCTCTCTGCTCAGTATTTAGCCACGATTCTGTTATACCAATTACATCATAATCTTTGGTAAAGGCAGGGACCTGTAAATGTGTGTGTGTGTGTGTGTGTGTGTGTGTGTGTGTGTGTGTGTGTGTGTGTTCTTCTTTGTTCATTGTGTGCTGTTGTTACTATATACTGCTGGTGTTGTGTTCTGTCCTAGTTGATGCGGTGTACCATTCCCCAACTGCAGTGTGTGTGTGTGTGTGTGTGTGTGCTATGTGAGGAAGAAGGAACCAAAGGCCATGTGTGTGTGTGTGTGTGTGTGTGTGTGTGTGTGTGTGTGTTTTAGGGAGCTTAAGTGACGAAAATACGAGCCACGTTTGACTGTGAGGGAGTGGCATGTGATTTATATTTTCATTCTTCTGTGGTTGATAATATACAACTTTCCCCCCAACATCTGAAGCATCTTTGTATCCAGCGTGGGAAGAGGGAGGGGAGCACAGGCTTTTGTGTTTGTACTGTTGCTTATGCGTTACTTGTGTTACGTATCCGGTGTTGCGTTACTGACTGCTCTACCTGGCGTGTTATGATTAGACCCAAAAGGCGTAGGTATTCTGATCAAGTCCTTTTCAGTGTATGTGTGTATTTATGTATGTATGTATGTTCTGTATCTATGTATGGATGTATGTATGGATGGATTTACGTATCTCTGTGTGTATATATATGTATGTACTGTAAGTGTGTGCATGTTAACAAAATATCTCTTTAATGCGTGGTCGGATGACGCTCAAACTTGGGTACTACATCGTGTGAGGGGATGGAAAGAAGCTATTTAATTATGGAGCAGATTAGCCAAAGGTCAAGGTCAAAGGCAAGGGTCATAGGTCAAGGCCAGACAGGAAATATCTCTCGTACAGAAGGGGTAAAGGTGGTGTTAGATGGGAAGGTATGCTAGTATAGTGTAGGTAGTGTATTGTGTAGGTGTATTGTGAGTGTGTAGGATAGGTGGCAGGGGTGCAGTACAGTGTAGCCTACTTAATATACTATGTGTTTGGGAGGGAGGGTGTTCTGGGGAGTGGTGTAGTAGTGTAGTGTACTTTGTGTGGTGTGGGTGTACACTAGGTGAGGTAATGCTAGTGTAATGTAATGAGCGTATTGTGTGGGTGTCGACTACAGTGATGTGTTGGTGTAGTGTACTTAGTGTGGGTGTGTGCTGGGTGTTGGGGTGCTGGTGTAGTGTAGGTGTGGGTGTGTGCGGGATGTTCGTGTGCTGGTGTGGTGTACTTAAGTGTGTGTGTGTGTGTGTGTGTGTGTGTGTGTGTGTGTGTGGCGACCTGAGCCGTGTTTATGTGCTCAGTAATATGTGTTTATGTGCCAAGTTCGCCTCTCTCTTGCATGAACTGTAACTTGTAACCTGCCCTGAGTGCTGTACCGTGTGTATTGTACCGTATGTGCTCTGCCATATGTACTGTACCGTATGTGCTGTACCATGTAAATTGTGCTGTGTGCTGTGCTAAATGTGATGTACCTTATGTGCTGTGCTGTGTGTTTTGATGTAGTGTATGTGCTGTACCGTATGTGATGTATGTGCATTGGCCTGTGTGCTGTACCTTATGTAGGCCGTGGTATCATGTGGACTGTATTTTGCTGTTCCATTTGTTGTCCCATATGTGCTGTGTTGTACCATATATATTGTACTTTGCGTGCAGTGCAACTCTGTATGTTCTGCACCGTGTGTTTCGTACGGTATGCCCTTTATGTGAGGTACCGTGTGTGTTGTATTAGATTAAGTGAGGAAAAGGAAGGGTACAGGAAAGCAGGAGTGAGGAGAGGCGAGGGGAGGAGAGGGAGACAAAGGAGGTGGGTAGGAAAGTTGAAGGGAGAGGAAGGCGACAGGACAGGGAGAGGTGAGGGTAGGGGAAGGAACGGAGTGAGGAAGAGGAAAGGGAGGGGAGGAACACGAAGGATAGGATGAGGGAAAGGGAGTCGAAAGGAAGGAAAAGAAAGGGATGCAGAGGAGGTGAAAGGAGGGAAAGCTGTTCTTGTTGTTCAGTAACTCCGGTCAATTTGTCCGAGCAGACCCATCAATCGCAGGTAAACATTAGCTCTTTCAGGGTCGTCCCGTGCCATGACCCGATGTTCCCTTGCGGCAGACGGCGTTTTTGCTGCGGCGAGGCGCGGGGAAAAGCTTAGGGGTTTGGTTTCCGGGTGGACGCCTCATTTGTGTCTTCTTGCACAGAAACAGGGACATCATAGTAGGATATCACCCCGTTATTTGGTTATATGGTTACTACCCAGCGTTGTAAATGGTTTCATGGCTTACACGAGGCCATGAGGCTTGCCACTCAGTGTAGAGCCTCCTGATGTGGAAAGATGAGTAATAAAAAGTGAGAAGAAGAATTGGAGTAATAGAAGGAGAGAATGGTAGATACAAAAATGAATAATAAAGGTAAAGGAAGAAGTAAGCAGCACTACACCAAGTGAGTGGATGGTGGTCGCTAGCACCTACCACCTAGGGAGAGTAGGCGACGGGAGAGAATGGAGTCAGGACAGGGTGGGGGAAGAGGAAGGGAGCGATAGGAGACAAAAGGGAGAGGATAAGAGAGAGATAGGGAGTGAGAGGAGGAATTACACGCCCTTATCAGTCAGTTTATAGCCATGTATATCTGTAGTCGTGACTCATGAAACAGGCCGTGATATTTTATTGTGCAGTGTCGTAATTTTGAGTGTGTGTGTGTGTGTGTGTGTGTGTGTGTGTGTGTGTGTGTACGTATATGCGTGTATGTATGTATGTACGTATATGTTTATGTATGTATGTATATGCGTGTATGTATGTATGTAAGTATATGTGTATGTATGTATGTATGTTTGTGTGTATGTACGTATATGTGTATGTATGTATGTGTGTGTGTGTGTATGTATGTATATATGTGTTATTTTTATTACTTCCTTTACTGTTACCTTTATTACCGTATTATAACTCCATGTTCTATTTTTCTCGTGTAATTTCCGCTCTAATTACTTGTCGAATTTCTGTAAAAGTCTAGGGAGCGATCATGCCAATTTTAACTTTTATATTTTTATGATTTTTCGTTTACCTGGTGGGGAGGAAGAAGACTGGAGGAAGACGTGGAGGTATAGGAAGAGGAGGTGGAGGAGGAGGAAGATGTGGAGGTATAGGAAGAGGAGGTGGAGGAGGAGGAAGATGTGGAGGTAAAAGAAGAGAAGGTGGAGGCGGAGGAAGATGTGGAGGTAAAAGAAGAGAAGGTGGAGGGAAGTAGGAGAAGAGGTGGAAGAAGAGAAGGTGGAGGAAAGTAGGAGAGGAGGTGGAGGAGGAGGGAGATGTGGAGGTAAAAGGAGAGGAGGTGGAGGAGGAGGATGTGGAGGTAAAAGAAGAGGAGGTGGAAGAAAGTTGGAAAGGAGGTGGAGGAGGAAGAAAGTAGGAAGAAGGACAGAAGAAGAAGAGGAAGTGGATGAATTTAGAGGAGGAGGAGGTGGTGGAGGAGGAAGAGAGGAGGAGAAAGATGTGGAGATAGAATAGGGAGAAGCGGAGGTATGTTGGAGACGTGGAAGAGGAGGAAGAAAGATGAAAGAGGAAGAATTGGAGGTAGAGGAACAAGGAAGTAATTAGGAAGAGAGAGAGAGAGAGAGAGAGAGAGAGAGAGAGAGAGATTGTAATAAGTTTTAAGTTATACCTAGATACCTGAGGAATTTATTTACCTGAGAGGAAGCTCCCTAACACCTCTTCCTAAGTGATTTATTTTGCTTGTTGCACCTGACTGTCCTCCTCTGTGCTACTTAAATCATTCCAGTATCACCTCTTCCTAAGCGATTTATATTGCCTTTTACACGTGACTGTCCTCCCCCGTGCTACTTAAATCATTCCAGTATCACCTATTCTTAAGCGATTTATTTTGCTTGTTACACCTGACTCCTTTTCCGTGCTACCTAAATCAGTTCCAGTATCACCTATTCCTAAGCGATTTATTTTCCTTGTTACACCTGACTGTCCTCCTCTGTGCTCATTCCAGTATCACCTCTTCCTAAGTGATTTATTTTGCTTATTACACCCTTCTGTTCTCTTTATTGTTACCTAAATCATTCTATTATCACCATACTCTGCATGAATAAGGTACAGAATTGTGTTAACCAACCGTATCCAAAAATAAATCGCTAAGGAACAGGTGTTAGGGAGCTTCCTTACCCGACGAGAAAAATGAGGGAGTTTTAGCCCATAGAAGCTAAAATAGGCGAAAAATAGGGGAGGTTTGACCCATAGGAAATAAAATAGGAGGAAAATAGGGGAGGTTTGACCCATAGAAAATAAAATGGGAGAAAAATAGGGGAGTTTTAGCCCATAGAAACTGAAATAGGAGAGAAATAGGGGAAATGGGAGAGATTTGACTCATAGAAAATAAAATAGGCGAAAAATAGGGGAGATCTGACCCATAGAAAATAAAGTAGGAGAGAAATTGGGTAGGTTTAAGCCAATATATTCCATGACGCATTTATATTTAGCGGGAGTACTTAACACCTTCCCACAAGCGACTTATTTTTAGTTCTTGTTACCTCCAGACGATTCTGTTAAGCTTTAGGGAGGCCTCTTGTAGTGAAGGGGTAAAGGGATGCTCTATCTTTTATCTCCAGCTCGATAAGGCTCTCCTGATTGCGTCATTGTGGAGATTGCGGAGATGATGTTAACAGTACGTCGTTGAGGTGAAGGGGTTTATCGAATTAGAGGGGTTGGATGATGATGATGATGATGATGATGGTGATAATAATAATAATCATAATACCGTAATGATAATAATGATATTAGTAGTAGTAGTAGTAGTAGTAGTAATAATAATAATAATAATAATAATAATAATAATAATGAAAATAATAATGATAATAATAATAATAATAATATAATAATAATAACAATAATAGTAATAGTAATAAATATTAGTAGTAGTAATAGTAGTAGTAGTAGAAGTAGGAGGAGATGATGATGATGATGATTATGATAAACAGTAACAGAAATAATAATAAAAAAAATGATTTCTGAGACTGCTGAGGCACTATTCAAAGAACTCAGCATTCCAGATGAAACTGCTTTTCTTATGTTCACTTCTGACCCACTTCATGTCCACCGAGTTTGGTCAAAATCGGCCAAATAGTTTCCGATTTAGCGCTCTCAGGCATGAGGCGGCCACTTTCCTTTGCCCTAGTGTCTCGAAAAGCATTTGTTGGATCTCAGTACCAATACCGAGGTGCACTAGTGTATCCTGACCACTACACACTGCACAACTTGGAGAACAGTCGAATCAGTAGTTTGTGATGCACTGGAGAGCAACAATGGAAGAAAATAACATAGAGGGCGCTAGTGCTAGGAAAAAAAATCATTGTGCCAAAAGAAGCCAAAATAAAATAATAAAACTAATAATAATAATAATATCTACAGTGTCAATAAGAACTCCACAGAATGAGGAGTATAATTCTCTCTTAGCATAAAATCGTCTGATTTTATGTAGAATGGAATGATTGTGTGTGTGTGTGTGTGTGTGTGTGTGTGTGTGTGTGTGTGTGTGTGTGTGTGTGTGTGAGAGAGAGAGAGAGAGAGAGAGAGAGAGAGAGAGAGGTGGGCTTGAAGAGGGAAGAGAAATAAATGAAGGAAAAGAGATAAGTTAGGAAGGGAGAATGGGCGATAAAAGAGGAAGGAGGGACGTAATTAAGAAGGACGAGGAGCAAGGCGGGTTTATGGAGGAAGGAGGAGGAGAAGAGAGGGCGGAGGAGGAAGAGGAGAGAGAGAGAGAGAGAGAGAGGGAGAGAGATAGCGTGGGTTGAAATAATTGACAGACCTCCCTCTCTCCTTCTCGCCTCTCTTTCATCTTTCGTTTTTTACTCCTCTTTTCCATACTTCCCCATCTCTCTATCTCTCTGTCTCTCCCTCTCTCTCTCTCTCCTCCTCCTCCTCCTTCCCCTCCTCCTCCTCCTCCTCCTCCTCCTCGTCTTCTCTTGCTTCAGTTGGAATGACGGCAGTAAAAACAAAGACTATGTTTGTGTTCTCTCTCTCTCTCTCTCTCTCTCTCTCTCTCTCTCTCTCTCTCTCTCTCTCTCATCCTTTTTCTCATTCACTTTTACTCCCTTTCTATCTCCCTTTCTCCCTCGATTCTTCTCTCTTCCTGTTCTCCCTCAGTTCTCTCCTCCTCCTCCTTCTCCTCTTCTCATTCCTACCCTCTCCCTCATTTCTCTCGTCTCCCTCACTCTCCCTCATTCCTCTCCTCCCTCTATTAATCTCCCTAACTCCTTCCTTCCCTCCCCTCTCTATATCTCCCTCCCCTCAATCTGTCTCCCTCACTCTCTCCCTCCCTCTCATTAATCTCCTCCACTCCTTGTCTCTCTCTCCCTTGTCCTCTGCTATCTCTCATTCGTCTCCGTTCTCTCTCTCTCTCTCTCTCTCTCTCTCTCTCTCTCTCTCTCTCCCTGCTTGCGTTTCTGCTTTCCTCCCTCCTTTCCTTCCTTCTGCCTTCCTTCCTTCCTTCCTGTTTCTTTGTATCCATCCCTTCCTGCCTCTCCCTTGCTCCCTCCTTCCCTTCCTGCCTCCCTCCCTTCCTGCCTCCCTCTCTGCTTGCTTTCGCCCCTTCATCTCGCTCTCCCTGTCTTCCGTGCTTCTCCCTTGCTTTCCCTTCTTCCTGTCTCCCTCACTTCCTCCTTCCTTCTCATCCTGCCTTCTTCCCTCCCTTTTTCCCTTCCTTTCTCCTTCCCTTCCTGCCTTCCACTCTCCCTCCATTCCTTCCTGCCTTCCCCTCTCCCTCCTTCCCATCCTGCCTTCCCCTCTCCCTCCTTCCCTCCCTCCCTCCCTCCTTCCCTCCCTGCCTCCCCGCCTCCCTCCTTCCCTTCCTGTCTCCCCCTCTCCCTCCTTCCCTTCATGCCTCCCCCTCTCCCTATTTCCCTTCCTTCCGTCCTTCTTCCCCCTCTCCCTCCTTCCCTTCCTGCCTCCCCCTCTTCCTCCATCCCTTCCTTCCTACCTTTCATCCTTCCTGCCTCCTCTCCTACTTATCCTCCTCCTCCTCGCCTTCCCTTCCTTCCTCCCTTTTCTCCCTCCTTCCCTCCCTCCATCCCCCCTCCCTCCCTCCCTTCCTCCCTGCTCTCCACGTCTGGGTTTTTAAGAGAAGGGTGTGATGCTGACGAGGCTCTTCTCCCTGGCTGTGTGTTGAGGCAGGGAGAAGGGAGAAAAAAAGTAGGGAGAGAGAGAGAGAGAGAGAGACAGACAGACAGACAGACAGACAGAAAGGGAGAGACAGACTAAAAAAGAGAGAGACAAACAGAACGAGACAGACAGACAAACAGACAGATAGAAAGAGACAGACAGACAGATGAAGGGAGCAATGGAAAGTTTAAAACAGGGAGCATGGAAGGGAAAAAGTGGGGAGGGAGGAAGGGAGACAAAGCTGGAGGGAGGGAGAGGGTGAGAAAAAAGTAGGGAGGGAGGAAAAATATAGGGAGGGAGAGAATGAGTCGTAGAGAGAAAGAATTAAGGGAGAGAGAGAGAGAGAGAGAGAGAGAGAGAGAACCTAGGGAGGGAATGTGAAAGGGAGATTATGGAGGCCTGCGATGAAGGGAGGGAGGGAGAAAAAAAAAGTTGGGAAAGGCAGGTAAGAGGGAGACAGGGACTTGAGAGAGAGAGAGAGAATAAGGGAAGGAAATTCTATAAAGAGAGGGAGAGAGAGAGAGAGAGAGAGAGAGAAAGAGAGAGAGAACAGGTAAATAAGCAAACTGATGAATGTCTGGATGAAGATATATATACATACATACATGAGATATATATAGACAAATAGATAGATAGATAGATAGACAGATGGATAGATAGATAGACAAGTAGATAGATAGATAGTTCAGCAAGCAACTGGATTCTTATGATGATGCTGATTGTGAGAGAGAGAGAGAGAGTAACCAGGAAGTGTGCAGAACGTAGGGGACAAAGAGAGTTGAGCGAGAGAGAGTAGAGAGAGAGAGATATCAGAGCGCGGCAGACCGTGAAAGACAAAGCAGAAAGAGAGCGAGAGAGAGAGAGAGAGAGAGAGAGACACACACACACACACACACACACACACACACACACACACACACACACACACACACACACACACACACACACACACACACACACACACACACATACATTAAGAACGCAGTAGACAGACAAAAAAAAAAAATACATTGATACACAGATTCCTCGAGAGAGAGAGAGAGAGAGAGAGAGAGAGAGAGAGAGAGAGAGAGAGAGAGAGAGAGAGAGAGAGTAATTCCGGTTTCACTCTCCCTTCAATAAGCGGGTCTCAGTCAGGGGTGAAGAGGAGGGGGGAGGGAGGGGGGGTCCAAACCGCTGACTCCTCTCTTTTCTCTCTTTCTCTTTTTTGCTCACTTTCTCAGTTTTCTTGCCCCTGCCTTCCTCCCTCCTCATTTCCTGTTTTTTTTTCCCTTGCCTTTGTCATTTTTCTTTCCTCAATTCTTTCATTTTTGTCTCTTTTCCTTCCAGTTTCTCTCTCTCTCTCTCTCTCTCTCTCTCTCTCTCTCTCTCTCCTGTCTTTTCCTCCTCCTCTCTTTTTTCTCTCATTTCCTCCTCCATTCTTTCCTCTTCCTTTCGATTTTCTCTCTTTCCTCTTTTCTTCATTTCTCTTCCTCCCTTTCCCTTCCCCCTTTTCCTTCCATCGTTTCTCCCATTCCTTCTTCCATCCTTGTGTGTGTGTGTGTGTGTGTGTGTGTGTGTGAGAGAGAGAGAGAGAGAGAGAGAAGAATCATATTTTTCATCGTGGTGTATGTGCTGATGTGTGTGTGTGTG
This sequence comes from Coenobita brevimanus, assembly GCF_032717465.1. NCBI lineage: Eukaryota > Metazoa > Arthropoda > Malacostraca > Decapoda > Coenobitidae > Coenobita > Coenobita brevimanus. Next base: position 1,604,968 of record NC_137008.1, on the reverse strand, counting down.
TGTGTGTGTGTGTGTGTGTGTGTGTGTGTGTGTGTGTGTGTGTGTGTGTTTCCAGGTAATCACTACACCGTACCTTTCACCTCTACTGTTGTTCACTCACTACATAAATCACTATCGATCACTATTATTCATTACAGATACCACTCATCACCATTACACACCACTCACCACTTATTCATCACACCACTCACCACTCCCATCACACACACACACACACACACACACACACACACACACACACACTACAAATTAATTCCCTAGTGCTATCAATGTGTGTGTGTGTGTGTGTGTGTGTGTGTGTGTGTGTGTGTGTAAAATATTGAAGATGCAAAGCGTAGAGAGTGATAGCAGTATAGGAAAAAAACATGAAGGGTGTGGGCATAAAGGGTGTTGACATAAAGGGTGTTGGCATGAAGGGTGTTGGCATGAAGGGTGTTGGCATTGAGGGTGTTGGCATAAAGGGTGTTGGCAATAAGGCTGTTGACATTAAGGGTGTTGGGATTGAGGGTGTTGGCATTGAGGGTGTTGGCATTGAGGGTGTTGGCATTGAGGGTGTTGGCATTGAGGGTGTTGGCATTAAGGGAGTTGGCATTATGGGTGTTGGCATTAAGGGTGTTGGCAATAAGGGTGTTATTATGGGTGTTGGCATAGAAGGTGTTGGCATAAAGGGTGAGGAGGTGGCAGGGTGGTGGAGGTGGCAGGTAAGTGGAAGGGAGGTGAAGGTGGAAGGGAATAGGTGGCAGGGAGCTAGAGGTGGCGGGGAGGTGGAGGTGGCAGTGTGGTGGAGGTGGCAGGGTGGTGGGGGTGGCGGGGAGGTGGAGGTGGCAGGATCGTCGTTGTGAGCGGAATTGACTTATTATTCAGAATTTATTACGTGGGGAGCTGAGCTGGCGGAGGAGGGAGGGGGGGAGACGGAGATGATGATGAGAGAGAGAGAGAGAGAGAGAGAGAGAGAGAGAGAGAGAGAGAGAGAGAGAATGGTGGTAGGAGAATGAAGGATGGTGGGATTAAAGAAGTTTGGAGAAAGAAGGAAGAGAGCGAAGGAAGGATGGCAGAAGATAGATGCTGGAGAGAGAGAGAGAGAGAGAGAGAGAGAGAGAGAGAGAGAGAGAGAGAGAGAGAGAGAGAGTTAAAAAATGTAAAAGGAAGAATGGGAGAAAGGGAGAGAGAGGATGAGAATGACGAATGGGAGAGGGAGGGAGATGATGATGATGGTGGGTGAACGTGGAGAGAGAGAGAGAGAGAGAGAGAGAGAGAGAGAGAGAGAGAGAGAGGCGCCAATCGGACCTTATATAAGAGAGAGAGCGAAAGATAAGGCAAGCAGCGCCTCTGGGTAGGATATAAGGAACTTGGCCGGAGCGATATCAGGAGCTGTGTATTGTGGTGGTGATGGTGGTAGTTGTGGTGATGGACTGGTAGTGTTGGTCGTGGTGGTGGTAATGGTGGTAGTTGTGGAAGTGTGAGAGTTGTGGTATTGGTTTGTGGTTATGGTGATGGTGGTGATTGTGGTGTTGGTGCTATGGTGATGGTGGTGGTGATGGTAGTTGTGGTGGTGGTTATGGTGATGATAGTGGTAGCTGTGGTGTTACAGGTGGTAGTGGTGGTAGTTGTGATGTTGTTGAAGGTGGTTATGATGATGTTGATGGTGGTAGCTGTAGTGTTAGAAGTGGTAGTAGTGGTGGTGGTGGTGGTAGTGATGGTAGTTGTGGTGGTGGTTATGGTGATGATAGTGGTAGCTGTGGTGTTAGAGATGGTAGTGGTGGTGGTAGTGGTAGATTTAGTTATAATAGTTGAAGGCAGAAGATTTTGCGATAGACAGATAGATAGATGGATAGATAGATGGATAGATGTATAGATAGACAGACCGACGATATATAGACAAATAGATGAATAGACAGACAGACAGACAGATAAGATTTTAATGTAAAAAAAGGAGGGTGAAAATTAAAGATATTAAAATTAAAGTAAAAAAAAAAAACTGACAAACAGACCAAACACTCAGCTCCAGCCCCACAAACACGGGCGGAAAAAACAGAAAAAAAAAAAAATAAAATAAATCGCTGAACTGATTATGCTGAGTGCCGGGTGTAAGTATACCCCGTAGGCAGCCAGTGAAATACATTTGTGTCTGTGTTTTGGAGCGTATTATTATTATTATTATTATTATTATTATTATTATTATTATTATTATTATTATTATTATTATTATTATTATATTATTATTATTATTATTATTATTATTATTATTTTTATTATTATTATTATGGAGAGACAGGCTGACAAATGAGGATATAAAGGAGCTTTTGTGGTGTGGATGTGATAGGAAGCGTTAGGAGGAATACACTGAGGTGGTTTGGCCATGTGGAGGGTGAAAGACTGACGAAGAGAGTGTATGTGAGTGAGGTGGAGGGGGGAAGAGGGAGGGGGAGGCCGAGAATGAGATGGAGGGATGGGGTGGAGAGGTATATGAGAGAGGGGGGTGTGAGTTGGGAGCGGGGCAGTGAAATGGCGGGGGACAGGGCGACGTGGAGGCGATTTGTTTGTGGCCACCCCGAACGGGATTGAGGCGTCTGGCAATAGATAGATAGCTAGATTACTACTACTACTACTACTACTACTATTATTATTATTATTATTATTATTATTATTATTATTATTACTGCTACTACTACTACCACTACTACTACTACCACTACTACTACTACTACTACTACTACTACTACAGTATATTGACTGTAAATCTAAAGTTATCACTGCCTTTCAGGGTGACAAACGCGTATTGTATCTCCTCCTCCCCTCCTTCAGTTCTTTCCTTCCATCCTTCCTTCTTTCCTTCCTTCCTTCCTTTATTCTTCTTTACTGCATCTCAGACACGTTTCTTCCTTCCCTCCTTCTTAACCCCAACCCCTTTTTGTAACATCTCAGTCCCTCATTTTCTTCCTTCCTTCCTTCCTTCCTTCCTTCAGATCTGTCTTTCCTTCTTTAATCAGCGTCTGTCTTCTTCCTTATTAGCTGTATTTTCCATCCTTATTTTCCTCTTTATTTGCTCTTATTTCCTTCAGGCCTTCATTGCACGTCGTCTTTAATTTTGTCTTTTTCTTCTCTGTTGTTTTTCTCTTGTTTTCTTACTTCGCTCTTTTGTCCTTTCTTTAAATTATTGCTTATTTCCTTCCTTAGTTCCCTCCTTCCCTGTCTCCTTCCTTTCTTCCATCCTTCTCCCCTTCCTTCCTTTCGTTCCTTCCTTCCTTCCATGTTCCTAGCTTGTTTTTTTCTTTCCATATTTCCTTCCCTCCTTCTTTTCTTCTTCCTTCCTTCCTTCCTTCCCTACTTCATCTTTTCTTCCTTCCTTCCATTCTTCCTTCTTTCTTTCTTTCTCTCTCTTTCCTTCCTTCCTTCCTTCCTTCCCATTGCTCTAGCCTCCTTCATTCCTTCTCTGTATACTCCTATTGTGGTCTTCCTTCTAAATTTCCTTCTTTGTTCTCACCTCATTTCTTCCTTGCCTCCCTTCCTTTCTTTCTTTCCTTCCTTCCTTCTTTAATCCTTCCTTCCTTCCTCCCATCCTCCCTCCCTCCCTCCCTCCCTCCCTTGCTTTCTTCTGTTCTCGTCCCCTCCCTCCCACCCTCCCATCTTTCCTTCCTTCCTTCCTTACTCCCTCCCTCTATTGTTTTCTTCTGTTCTCGTCCCTTTCCTTCCTTCCTTCCTTTCCTCCCTTCCTTCCTCCTTCCCAGCCTTGTTTTCTTCTGCTGTTCTCGTCCCCTCCCACCCTCCCATCCTTCCTTCCTTCCTTCCTTGCATTCTTCTTCTGTTCTTGTCCCCTCCCACCCTCCCATCCTTCCTCCCTTCCTCCCTCCCTCCCTCCATCCCTCCCTCCCTTGTTTTCTTCTGTTCTCCTTCCCTCCCACCCTCCCATCCTTCCTTCCTTCCTTCCTTCCCCCTATTGTTCCAGATTCCTTGCCTCCATGCTCGCCTTCCAGGCTGCCTCATTCGCCATGCATCCAATCTAGCGCTCATCTCCAGAGTATGGCAGGCCCCAACCATGACTTATCCCAGCGACGAGACCGCTAGATTTAGCATATAATGAATTCTGTTAGGGATGCTGGCTTTATACCTAGCATCACGTACATCACCTACATACACCCTGAGAGAGAGAGAGAGAGAGAGAGAGAGAGAGAGAGAGAGAGAGAGAGAGAGAGAGAGAGAGGAGGAGGAGGAGGAGGGAGTTAAGTGGAGGACTGAGGAATTAGGGAGGCACTGAGATGGTACTGGTGGTTGTGATGGCTGTGGTGGTGGTGAGGTGGAGGAGAGGTTGGTGGTGGTGGTGGTGGTGATGTGGTGGTTTTGGTGGAGGTTGTGCTGCTGTTGGAGTGGTGGTGGTGGTGGTGGGATGAGGTAGTGATGATGGGACTAGATGGTTGGTGCTGGTGGTGAAATGGAGATGTTATGTTGATGGAGATGATGAGGGAAAGGATTGGTGGTGGAATGGTGTGTTAGTGTTGGTGATGATGGTGGTGATAGGAAGGGGTGAAATGTTGTTGCCTGTGGGATGGGGGAGTGGGATGATGATGGAGTTAATATTGAAGTGGTGAGAGAGGCGATGGTGATATTGAAGGGGGAAGGGACTGAAGTGGCGACTGGTTGTGGTTTGTGATGGTGGTGGTGCTGGGATGGAGTGAAGAATGGTGGTGGTGGTGGTGGTGGCGATGGAGGTGGGATAGGAAGATAAATACGGATGTGGACGTGGGATAGAACGAAGCTGGACCGCAAGTGGACCGAAGTGGAGTGAAAAATGTTGATGATGGTGATGATGATGATGATGGTGATGATGATGGTGATGATGATGATGGCAATGAGACTATGAAATTGGCACGAGAAAGAGGGGGACAGGGCAAGAGAGTGTGAGGCCAGTGAGGATAGTGGATAGGGCATGAGGTGAAGAGTGACGCGACGGAACGAAAGGATGGGACGGGAGCGACTCAGTGGGTATGCAGTGGAAGGAAAGGCTTGTGGGGGGAAAGCTGAGTAGGGTAGTGAGAAGGGGAGTTTGGATGGGATGGAGGGAATGGGGAGAAGGAAAGGGAATGGGAGGGAGTAGGAGGGGGAGATAGAGAGTGAGCTGAGGGTGGGAAAGAAGGGGTAGAGCTTGAAACGATGGGGTGGGGAAGAATTGAGTTTCCGGAGAGATGGGGAAGATGGAAGGATTACGGAAATACGGAAAATAAATGAAGTTTGGTGTCGAGGAAATGGAAAGGTTGTAAAGAGTAGTAGTGGAATAAGAGAGAGAGAGAGAGAGAGAGAGAGAGAGAGAGAGAGAGAGAGAGAGAGAATTATGATGCCTTTTATTTAATTAGCCTTTTCTCTCTCCCACAGGTAAGGTGAATCTCCCTCCTTCTCACCTGGCAATAAGAGTAAGGTAAGTGTGTGTGTGTGTGTGTGTGTGTGTGTGTGTGTGTGTGTGTGTGTGTGTGTGTGTGTGTGTGTGTGTGTGAGACAGGAAAAATAACTTCTTGAGTTGTGTGGGTGGCCGTCTCTCTCTCTCTCTCTCTCTCTCTCTCTCTCTCTCTCTCTCTCTCTCTCTCTCTCTCTCGTGGCCACAGCAACAACAACAACAACGGCAAGGTGAGCAGTGCTATGTCAGTTCCACCTGGCGCGTCACAAGCAGACAGGCTTCGGGGTAGGCACGCAAGAGGAAGAGGAAGACGAGGGGAAGAGGAAGAGGAGGGGAAGAGGAAGAGGAGAGGAAAAAGAGAGCAAGATGGGAGAGGAAGAAGGGAAGAGCAAGGGGGAGAGGAAGGGAGAAGGAAGAGGAAGGGAAGAGCAGCAGGTAAAATATGGAAGAGGAAGAGAAGAGGAAAAGGAGAAAGTGAAAGGGAAGACTTTCGAGAGAGGAAGAAGAGAGCAAGAGGAAGAGGAGAGGAAGAAAAGAGGAAGCAGAAGAGGAGGAGTATGTGGAGGTGAAGACTTGAAGAGGAGGAGGAGAAGAGGAAGCGGAAGAAGACAGGTGTAATTAGAGGAAGAGCCTGAGGAAGAGGAGGAGAGAAAGACGAAGAGGAGGGGAAAAAGTAAGAAAAAAAAGTAAGAGGAAGAAGGAAGGAAGGAAGATCATGCATAAATGAAGAGGAAGACCGGAGAGAAGAGACAAGCAAGAGGAAGAGGAAGAGGAGGAGAAGAGGAAAGGAGGGAAAAGGAAGGAAGAGAAGCCTTCACAAGCATGTAGGCTGTGGGGAAGGAAAGGAAAGGAGAGGAGAGGAAAGAGCGGGAAAGAGGAAGATGATAGAAGAGACACGTAAGAGGAAAGAAGGTGTGGAGGGGCTGTGAAGGAGAGGAAGAGGAAGAGGAAGAGGAGGAGGAAGAGGAAGAGGGAGAGGAAGAGGAACAGGAAACAGAAAGGACGGCCAGGAAATGACAGGAAGGGAAGGGAAGGGCGGGCAAGCATCACAGGCGAGCCAACTTCAGGAGAGAGAGAGAGAGAGAGAGAGAGAGAGAGAGAGACAGACAGAGACAGACAGACAGAAAGAGAGAGGAATTAGAGGGAAGGGAGAATAGAAAGGGGGAAAATGAGAGAGTAAAGGAAGGAAACTGAAAAGGGAGGAAGAGGGGAGAAGAAAGGGAGCGGAATGAGGGAGGAAATGGTGTGGGAGACTGAGAGGGAAGGGAGAGTAGAAAAGAAGGGATTGAGAGGGGAGGGAGAAAGGAAAGGAAGGAGAAGAGAAGGCAGAATGGGTCAGGGAGAAGGAAGGAAGAGGACTGAAAGGGGAGGAAGAGTGGGGAGGAATCGAAGAGAATTGAGAGGGAGAGATAAAAGAAAGGGGATGGAGAGGGTAAAAGAAGAGGGTTGTGAAAGAAGAGAGAGAGGAAAAGGGAAGAGGGCTAAAAGGAAGAGTAAGGTGAAAAGAAAGAGCGAAATGGGAAGGGAGAGAGTGAGAGAGTTAGGAAAGAGGACAGACAGTTGTTAAAAAAAGAGAAAGAAGAATAGAGAAAGTAAAGATAGGAAATGGGGAAGGGAGGAGAGG